>NW_008755295.1:0-1249 GCF_000715545.1 Opisthorchis viverrini | reverse complement strand
GGATACTCACTGATTTGGTCGTGAAATTTGCGCAACTGTTGGAAAATTGTTTCCTTCTGAGCGTCCTTATCTGGTGTGAGTTTACGGGGGAAACCACTGTCCTCTCCTAATCAGAGGTTTTTATGGTAACCTAATGAAGTAAATGAAATAAACTCTAGGCGAATGGAACTTGTCTGAATAAGCAAACTGGTGGGAATAAGTGGGCTTTCAAAACTGGCACAAAGGGCACTTTGTTGGAAAACTATAAAAGCAGAATTCTAAATACTGTTGATTCGTTTATAAAAGAATATTTTGTGAAAAGAGTGCAAGTCAGCAAAATTTGTGAGAATGAAGCATCGGACTTTGTGAGCACGAAGAAGGGTCATCGCTTCCATTGTAACCTATGATGTTATCATCAATGTTGCTTCTTTGATTTGGCTTGGAGAATGGTCCAGAGCTCGATGGGCTTTTAGGTTGATTTTAAGCACAAGGCGGTAAGTTAACTTTTGGTTATCTTGATCTGGTTCTACGGATCGGAACTTCTGATGCACCACAAATTTATTCGCAACATACATAAACTAGTTTAAAACCGATGTTTTTGGATTAAAGTAACGTTTTTGTACCATACATATCATAGATCGCCAGCATGGAATTTGATCGTGCTGAACGGATACCTCTATTATTGTGTTAGTTGTGACTGGAAACCTAAAAATCACATTTGGTGAGCGACACCACAGTTGAGATTCACTCTCCGACTACTATGAGGGGCGGAAGAGGTGAATTATGTTCTCATGCAGAAGAGAGATTTTGAGAGCCGACCGGTGTTTTCTGAACGAAGTCACTGACCACCGGAACTGCGATCACAATTTTGCACTTTATATACGATCACAAGTCTTGCAAACTACATATGATTTCAAAAAAAGAGGACAAGGTCTTGTTTTGGCCCGGAATTTTAGTTCAGTCTGCGAAATGACTGTAAGGTCCTGAAAGTCCAGTCTTCAATTTTCGAGTTGCTTTCAGGCTACTTTTGCGCCATATGGGATATGACATAACCTGTTTTTATTGTTTAAAGCCTGAATTCAATTCACTAACAAACTATCTGGACCACAGTTGGACACCGACTCGAGGTTGTCAACACTGCAGTGAGAGAAATCTTGACTTGGACGAACAAGGGGTAAGTCACTGTTTCGTGCAGGACAAGTACACTTGCAAACCTCTCGATTCAGTTCAATTTACCGGCCATAAACCGTGCACCATAGGCACATTGGTT
>NW_008755294.1:0-1249 GCF_000715545.1 Opisthorchis viverrini | reverse complement strand
CTATAACCTGTTTCACATGCATTTTTGGGAGAGTGGCTAACCGGTTGTTTGAGTAGGTTAGTATGATGATTACGGTACAAGGTTCTGTTGAGGTATTCGGCCAACCGGTTTCTAAACCCAAGAATTTTATTCAGTAGTGGGCAACTAGTCCTCTCGTGAACCAGCTCAGTTATGAAGGCTTGAAGCTGAAACATTCTAGTTATACCTGGTGCACTCTGTCAGATCAGTTGTTCGTGAACTTTCTCACCATAAATCCAGTTAATAGGCTGATGATCACATGAAAGTTTCAAAGGACAGTTCGACTATTATTTCCTCCGAAGCCTCAGATAAACTGTGACTCCTGAGTGACGGATCGAAAGATTAGACAGTTGGGACAGCCAGCGCACGCACGCGACGGTAAAAAAGCATCGAAATTTTATCCCTGATTGCATTGACATCGTATCGACATTTGGGATGCATTCTCAAATAAGTAAAAAGGGCTGAAATTCCCGTGCGCCCACCTCCAATCCTTGTATCCCCCACAGGCGCCTAGCCGGTCATACTAAACATCTGTTCATAGATGTGCCAAGAAGACCGTTCTTCCACCGGCATTAGAGGAACGTTCTCCCTATCCTGCCATTCAATACGGGCAATTAGCCCTTCCACCGTCGTCAACGTTTGATGCAAGAGAAGATGTGATGAGTTTTCCCACATAATCCATCTGATAGTCGGGCCAAGTTATTTATCATCTTTCAGTGATCTTCTAACTACCCTGACCCACTTCACGCTAGCGTTTGCCATACATTACTCGTAAGTTTTCGGTCCCGTAGTACACTTTGTTTCATTAGTTGGTTAATGTAAACTCATTCAGACTAAAGCCAGCTGTGATTTTCACCACAGCTGCCCCATAGAATATGCATTTGCTCGTCGAATTCAGGTTCCATATTATTTGGAGTTACCCTTATCAAGATAGGATGAGTTGCTTTGCCTTCTTAGTGTGCTTTTCTGTAGTGTCGCGTAAGTTAGCCTGCATGGAACGTGTGCTGGAGTCGTCGGGTTCAACTAAACCATCATAGCCACACTGGGTTGGTAGTAAGCTGCTCCTCACCCAGTCATCATCCCGGGGAGTAGTCAATCACCGTAACGGTAAAATGGCCTACAGCTGTCCTGCAATAGGTGGTCACTGGATCTTAGTATTAATGTGAAGGCAGATGTGTTTCAGGACGACACTCTCAGCATCCACACAGTCACACGAATATATGAAAACAAG
>NW_008755293.1:0-1249 GCF_000715545.1 Opisthorchis viverrini | reverse complement strand
AAAAAAAACAAATCAGGAACACGGTCACATTCAGCTAACGAGTGCGATCCGCTGCTTGTCTCAAGCGCTCTAACGTTGGACTGTGCATTACAGGTAACAGCAAATAAGGCTCAGATAAATCCGAATTCGCATGATCCTTTAGGGTGTCATTAGAGATAAGCATGTCATCTAAGTTAAATGCTCGAAGAACCAGACAACGCCAACGTCTTCCAACCCTTAGGCGAACTCAGCCATCAAAATAATTGTCCGCGTCAGTGTGAAGCAAGTGTCTAATTTTGGCTACGTCGACGAAAGCAACAGGGAATCAATATATCACGAAACTGACTGTGTGATATCATAATGTGTGGCGATAAATACAAGTTAGGAGTTGGATGAGGACCTGCAAGCTACAATAGTTGACAAGAATTGCACGTTTCCTTAAAGCTCATGTAAAATGCAGATGAACCAAACGAAACATCTACACTGGGTTCCCACGAAACTGGAGGACTGTATTTTTCCGTGCTGTGAAAAACGTACGCGGAAAATATGGTGTTTTATACGATGCAGTTAGTACAACATGATCACCGAGATCAAAAGTTATGATTTGAGGTTTTATTTTTTGACTGTCTTGCATAGGAAACGGAAGTAAGCCCAAGAATAATAAGGAGACGGTTGCGTGTAGCTCAGACATGATCTTCGATACCGTAGCTATAACTAAGCTATGCGTTTTTTCTATGATGGGAGATGAGGGAAGACATGTTTGAAGTTTAATGCTATCGAATTTCTTGGATAAGCAGTAAGATACACTGCGCTATAATTGGTGCTGATCTGGAACAGCACTGACCAAAATTAATAGTGTTTCAAAGCTTCAGAAAGGTTTGGGAAACAATCGGAAGGTTTATTATTCGGCAGCGTCTCGCTTTTGACATAAAAGATTTCTCAAACCAAGTGGCTAGATTACAAGGTTGTTTGAGAGAAGAACCAATTGGTTAAGTCGGGTTATGTCGGTGTTAGATGTCAGCTGAGAGGATGTTTTAGGGTGGATCAGCCTGTGCTAAGAAAGATGGGGAAACTATGTGGATTTGGATCATGCTTATGGCCTAGTTCTTCGAATTTTCTTAACACGAAGATGCCTCTCGAAAGTCGTTTACACCTTCTTTGCGTTGGTGTGGGCGAGCTAGTTGTGTAAGAGAGACGGATTCGGTGAACTTTGACTGGTCATGGAATTCTAACCCTTTTATCAATGATTTCCCTGTCTTGACAACCACAC
>NW_008755292.1:0-1249 GCF_000715545.1 Opisthorchis viverrini | reverse complement strand
GTTTGTGTCGGATGTACTGATCTCAACGGTATGGATGACAGGGGGGAGATAATGGGACGTAGACGGCTGTGTGTCAGGACAGGGTACAGGACGGGTACATTACTGATTGTAATGTACACGCTATACATCCTTATATGGCTGAGAAGGGTCACGAATGACAGGTGTTGTTTGGCCTCTTCATAACGATAACATAAGATCCCTGCCACACGTGATGGAATTTTGCGGGCGCAACCAGTGGTGCTTTCGGTCAGTGTAGGAGCACAAAGTCGCCCACTTCATAGACAGGTCCGTGTGATCTGCGGTTGTACACAGTTTTCTGGTGTTGCTGTGCATGTCGTGTTTTCACGGGGCGATTTGTGGTGCCGCGAACAGGCGTTCTCGGAGTGATCGGGCGTATTCGTTATTGCCAACGAGGTCTACAGGAGCCACAGGTGTGTCTGCGCCTGAAGGTAGTCGGTGCCGGCGCATAGCCTGTCGATTCGTGTACAGCCGCACGATAAGCCAGCATGCACAGGGGGATGTGTTCGTCCCACCGATCCTCTTCATAGCGATCCACAAGGGCAGTTAGTATTTTCTTTACGGTCCTGTTGGTGCGTTCCACTGGACCGTTCCCCTCTGGATGATACGGTTTATGGATCCCCAAGAATGTACACATTTCCCGCAGTAGGTAGCTCTCAAAGGCTGGGCCCTGATAAGAGTGGAGAATGACTGGTACCCCATAGCGCGATACCCACTCAGAAAATATCATTGACGCGATCGTACGAGCATCTTGTTTCTTCACTAGCACACCTTCACACCATTTAGTTAAGTAGTCCACCATGACGACAATGAAACGCTTCACTTTTCTGGCCTCCGGTAGGGGTCCAATGACATCAACACCCACTCGATGGTTCGGTCCTTGCACGGGGATCGGTTGGAGCGGTGCTCTGGGTGTTACAATGGGGACCTTCGTTATCGCACACACGGAGCAGTGCCACCAAAACTCCGCAACGTCGTGGTGTAGCAGAAACCACCAGTAACGCCGTCTAATGTGTGCTTCCGTTTTCTTCTGCCTAGCGTGTCCCAAATCTCGGTGGACTTCTGAGATGGTCCGCTGGACGCAACTACGTAGTACGACGACACGAGGCTGGCCATCCCGACTATTCACAAGGTGAAGCACCCGGGATACAATCCGTAGTTGCCCCGACCGCGACCACAGACTCCGTGCAGCCGGGGATCTCGAGGCCATCAGGCGTCCAGAAGGTTTGGA
>NW_008755291.1:0-1249 GCF_000715545.1 Opisthorchis viverrini | reverse complement strand
TTTTTTTTACATCTCTCCCTGCGTGGGATATGCAATTTCTGGACGGCGCTTGACCATGTTTGTCACTTATGACTATGTTCCAAGTGGTACGATAAGCTTCCTTAAGTTCGGCTACTTTATGCTGGTCCGACAAACCCACAACATCAACAGTTGCTTGCGTCTACATACCTTTAGAAATGTCAATATCAAGAAGGCATTGACCATTTACTATGAGCTTCAAGTAATCTTAGTGTCAACCTTTTCGGGGGCGCAGGTTCTGATAGGGTTCCCTTCTATCGTAGTTTTGTAAACTAGGTCTTTCGGACTGAGTTATTTTGCTTTTTCAAAGGCCTGGCTCAGAATGACGTCTCTTGGATAAATCAGAATACTCAAGTGATACTGGTTTTTGTTTTCAAGAGCGTTTGTTCGTCCTACAAATTCTGGTCGTAGTCGCAGAAGCGCCGATCGGTAAGGTAGACAAACTGGACAAACTGACACCCAACGAAACAAACCCCGATTGTTCAGCCAGATAGCTTTGCTTCGCGACCAAATTAATGTCTTTCTGGTAGTTTTCCCCTGTCGCTATGCGGCCACTCCTGACAAGTATTTAGTTGTTATTCATTTCAATTTGCCTTCAGAAACAGCTCCGCCGAGACCTTCGCATCGGGAGTGCTTATCACATAGGAAGTTCTCGATTCCCGCGCACCTTTTCACCAACCCCCTACTCAACACTGGAAGTCAACAATCAGCAGTCCGTCACAACCCCTCTTGTTATCGACAAGGATTCAACGCCGCCTCCTACCACTACAGATACCTTCCTAAGACATCCTTTCAACTTGATTCTAGCCCGTGAGCAAGGTGACATTGGACCAGCTCCGAAATCCAGACGCGTCCGCTACAAAGCTTCACGGTGGCGTTGTGAAGGTTCGCCCCGAATTGATGGGCTCCAGCTTCAGGGGCACCGAGAGCGAGGGACACGACATGCTGATCCTCAAACATTCTCTGAACTAGTACAAGGCAGTTTGTGGGCGGTTTCGCGCTTGCATTTGGAAAACAAGTTCAAGGTTTGTTAACGGTGTTTTCTTCGAAGTGCTGATTTTTCCAATTTAATTTCGAACAAAATTTCTGACTCGACACAAAATTCTCTCTATTGTTTTAAAGTCCTACGCAAACACGCCCTCCTTGGAGATTTGCTCTGTTCGGAGTAGTGGGTGGGTTCGTGCTTTGTTGGGGGGCGGGTTAGATGACCCAAGTGGTTAGAGCACGAATT
>NW_008755290.1:0-1249 GCF_000715545.1 Opisthorchis viverrini | reverse complement strand
AACTTCTGGTGGAAGGAAATACAGCTCAGCTTTCATGTCAAGAGACTGATCAGTTTCCAGCTTCGCAGGAGACTACCATATGCAAATAAAAGACCAAACGGAAAACGGAGCTGATACGTTCAGAAGGCCTAAACTCTATGATGCAGGCCGTGAGTATGGTCACCGAAGGAACGGAATATACAATCAACAGAATTACCAAAAATATTTCCATCATGGATATTTAAAACCGAGTACGATATATTTGGCCTCAGGTGACCCGGTCTCATGCCTCGGGAATCAGGCCTCGGGTCTCAGTTCACACCTCCTCTCATTGCCAATCGGGTTAGAGTTTACTAAACATTGGTGAATGTAGTAGGCGATGTGCTCAACGCTCTTTCGCAAACGCCGACGGTTGATTCAAGTGTGTGCTGACAAAATGTGTAACAGTCAATTCTGGTCCGCAAGTGCTGATTTTTCATTGGTGTGCGAATTGGCTCAGTATTTGCCTAATTGCCTATTTTCGATTGTCTGTTCAGGCACGCCTTCAGCTCCAACAGATTTGCAAGTGCGCAAAGTAACGAAGAGCGGTGTGAAATTGTCCTGGACTGCGCCAACTGACAACGGAGGCACTCCCATCACAGGATATGTGGTCCGCTTCTGGCCACCTGATAACGGCGCATCCGTGGAGTTTCCATCACCGACAACAGATGTGGAAGCATTTGTTGTCGCCGATAAGCTAATGGGAGCATCATCCGGGCAATTTGACGTGGCAGCCATAAACACCAAGGGAGTCGGCCAGTCGTCGGAACGCGCGGACACGACAAGTCTTCAAGAAGAGAGTGCGCCACCAAGACTATTTCAATCGAGCGATGCTGCGTACCCACGTAGCGAAGGTGTTGCTGGCCCCGAGTCCATTGAATATCAGGTTGGTTTCTCACCGACACCAAATGTGACTCTGACGTTTGTCGTCTGTTAATATTGGTGTTTTAAGCAGAGGATTTGTGTGCGATTCAGCAAGAAATTGATGGGAAGATTCGGCGTGTGATTGAGTGAGCGAGCGAGTGATTGATTGATTGATTGATTGTTTGATTTATTTATCGATTTATTGATTGATTAGTTGATTGATTGTGAATCTGTGAGTGATTTTGTTTTTGTGTGAATGTGTGAATATTACTGTGGTTTATGTCTTCTATTGATTCTTCTCTTGGTTATGTCTCGTGTACGGTGTGATCCTCTGGACTAACTTGTGTATTCGCTGTTGGCTCTTCTG
>NW_008755289.1:0-1250 GCF_000715545.1 Opisthorchis viverrini | reverse complement strand
TATAAATCGCAAACACATTTCCAAAAATATGTTTATTCACATGTCTTTCTACTGATATCAAACTTGAATATTCTGAATCCTATAGCCTGTGGAATCATTAATCTGTTTAACTGATCCACTATTCGTGCGGTATGCATTTGTAAGTTCTTACTATCTTCAAAAATCCTAGCAGGCCCATGGGTGTTAAACTAATTCTGATTCGTGATGGATTCACCAACCAGTCTGTTGTCATAATTTCTGCCTCAAACGCAGCAACGGCTGTATCTGAAACACATTAATTCCCTCAATAAAACAAGAGTGGTAGTGGGTTCTTACAAGGACTTTGCTGTAATCAAAACAAGTTGCTGTATTATTAGCGTGCCACCCTTTCATGCAATGGTTGGGATTATGTACCCCAGTTTGCCGACAAATTGACCCGCACCTGGAACTATAACCAGTTGGTTGAATGCTTCCATGACTGGAATATTAATTTATAAGTGTCGATGAATCAGAGGCGACTATGTGTTGGTATTTTACGGCCTATAAAATATTATTTAGTATCCGACGCAGAGTGCCCTTTTTAATTTGAGATCACAGTAGTTTCCTAAATCTGTACTGTGTATTACAGCTCCTTAATTCAAGAGTTACAATCCGTAATCAGATCGTGTGACTCACAAAATCTCCTAGGAGCTACAGACGGATGCTTCTCCATATAAACTTTTGCTGGGATTATCAAACCGAGGAACTGCGCTTTGCTGAAAAACGTTTGGTATTCTTGTAGCGCAGATGGTACAATGCCGAGCGATCTGGGTAACATCAGCCTTTTAAGAGTACTACATTCACGTTCTTAAGATGTTACTTTTGTTCCGCCAAATAATTTTTTAAACACAACACCGTATAGTATCTTGACAGTACGCACTTTTACTGATATTTCTGAAATAAAAATCGTCTGCCCACTACTGGTTTCGTTTCTCGTGAGGCCCACCAGGTAGTTGAACTCCTCGAGTTTTCATCAATTTTATGCTCTTATCGAACATCAAATTGCAATTAAGTGACTAAATTTTTAAAAGCATAACGGTGTTTACGAAACACCCAGGTAACCTGTGTTACACAGTTTAGGTTAAACTGGCCTCCCAATGCGTGGCTAAACTTACACCAACCGAATAGAATACGGAACCATCTTCACCACCAAAATAAAAGACCCGCAATACCATAGCGCATTTTGGTTAAATTTAATCTGATTATGTCACACCACTCTCGCCTCAACGACC
>NW_008755288.1:0-1251 GCF_000715545.1 Opisthorchis viverrini | reverse complement strand
GACCATACCGCAGGTGGGTAATCATAAGTCTTGATTCTGTTTGTTCCTGGGTGCCTATTATGAAGATGATTCAGAACGGCTGGTTGTAGCTCTTTTGGATTGAGGGAGCGCCCTGAAAATTAAAGGTATCTGTCCGTTGGTGATAGCACGTCACGCCAGTGAAAGTAACGTCTAAATTCAACTTGTGGACAGGCATATGTCGAACATTGCGGTTACACTGTCGATTATGATGGAACACGAGACCATTAACTGTAGTGGCGTTTGATGATCTGCTGCAGCACTATCTTGGTCGGTAACCTAGCGGACCATGATAGCAATCACTGGGTGGGTGCGAACTGAATCCGGCACTAAGTGCAACAAGGAACTACTTGCGGCTGCTGTGTCCTCTGGTTCTGACCTGCTTAAATCAGTGAGATGCGCAGTGGGTTGGCCTGTCGAGAGCTGTTGACAGGCTAGTATTCCGTCCCGAAGCTGTGTTACAGAAGCAGAGTGGCTCATCGCTGCAGATAGATGATGATTTACGCCGAATTCCCATTCTTCGAGCGGAAAACAGTCAGGAGCGTCTTGTGTTTGGTCACTCAGGTAAACTAAGGACTGTACAGCATTTTGTGGGACGTTTTGAAGGGAAACATTATCATGAAAGCGTCCTTTTCGATCTGGTTGTAGTGTCAGGGATGTCGTGGCGTGTGTGGTGGCTTTCCGGCCGCTTTCGAAGACTGTATGCGGAGTTGCTGCTTTGAAGTCTGCGATACCGCAACAGTTGCCAGGGACGGATCGTAGTGGGAGGGTGTAATTCGGAGCTCAGAATGGGTTTGAAAGAGCCAGATGCGCGCTGGCATCTTTCTGACTATGTCCATTTCTGGTCCCTAGTGACTAGCTGTTCCTGTGGAATTCGAGGACAGTCACGAGCTGTATTGACTTACGAGACCGAAAAAGACCCGAGTGATGTAAAGTTTGGTGGTGCCGTCAATGTTCTTCGGCTCTGGTCAGTGTCCCTGTTTTTCAACGATGAACCCGAAGTACTTTATCATCCTCATGAAGTAGTTGCACATTTCACGTCTCACTCGAAAGCTGTTTTCTTGAATGCGAACGAACACGTAGTGAAGGTGACAATTCGTCAGGGCTGGAACCGATGACGATGACATCTTCCAAATAGGTGCCAAAGCCGAGGATATCCTTTAGGGTCGTATCAAACAGTTTCGCGAACAAATCATTTGGAGGAAGTGGAAAGTAGTGATGGGTATCCAGTCC
>NW_008755287.1:0-1251 GCF_000715545.1 Opisthorchis viverrini | reverse complement strand
ATTTTTCAGACCAGATAATGCGGGTTTTCATTGGTCTGTCTTACTGGAACGGCAACTTAGTTTCAGACGCTTCATCACCGAACTCCGCGCGGTTTCACAGAGTGGAGTCAAGCGTCGGTTTCAGCGCGTTGAGTGCATCTGCATGTGTCTGCGTTCAAAATGCCCGACTCGTTTGACCTTCGATTACGATTGGCCGTTTGGTTTGGCGGTTCAGAAGTACTTCCGAACTGGGGCTTCTCTGAGCATCTTCGTTGAATGTCGCAAACGGGGGCGCTGAAACCAATAATTCCCTCTTCTTAGTTGTCTCATGGGTTCGCGCCATCAACGATACACTAATCACGACATAACTCAAACGTGCCTTCCATCGAAAAAGGGGATTTGCAGTGTTCATTTGGGAAGCCTCTACCCGGTGTTGTTCCTTGTGTATTTCATTCCAAAGTTGCTTGAGGTATTAACAAAAGATGAACATATGACCGTCTTTAGCTTGGCCAGTTCAGGCCAAGTGACACATTGTGCACCGGATTGCATACAGGGATTTCATGCACTTGCTCAGTGCATTATAACCTTAGTAAAGCGAAAATGCCATCAAAATATAAGTAGCTCAAGAAAGAGGGGTAATTCACGAGTTTCGTGAATGGTCACGTGAAGAGCCAGTCGACAACCAACCACGTGATGTGGTTTCAGATATAGAAGAATGAGTGGCGCCGTATCGCCGCTTAGTGCCCGCTTAGCCTACCCTTGATCATCTGATCGTGACCGAAAGTGTTGGAATCCAAACGGTTAGTCGGGAGTTCGTGAGCTTGAAATTCCGTGGATTTTCGTGAGACGTACACAGCCGATTCCCAGTAAGAACGAAGTAGCTGTGAAGTGGTTCACGGTTATTCAGCATAGATTGGCTGCTAATACATGGCAAAACTTGGCTTCTTTTGCAGTTTCTAGGCTTCAAATCAAGATGACTACATCGCTTCGAACGGTGCGAAACGCTTCTTAATTCTCACAGTTTTGAATCCGGAGTTGTGCACATCTCATTTCGCCATATTGCTACAGAAAACCTACTCAGTCGTAAATGTTACGCGTAGACGTCTAGCCTGGACACACAGATTACCGGCTGAATTCGGTTCATTGATGTGGGTCGCTTTCATTTCTCGGCAGCCGTTATGTTGAGTTTGCAATGAGCATTGCTGGCCCGACTCCGAGGCTGATTTGATTAAGCGTTCAATGTGAATGGAAACCTTTAGCATCCGAATTTCC
>NW_008755286.1:0-1251 GCF_000715545.1 Opisthorchis viverrini | reverse complement strand
TGTATGTTTGAGTTTTTCAGTACGATTGATCGGTCATCGGAAATCGTCGCGATCACTAGTTCTAAATAACGTTAGATGATCTAATTCAGGCGACATGTAACTCTCCAAACGCCAAATACTGAAAAAGCTCAGGAGAATATCGAAAGTCCACGTGGGCGGTGTATCTCATGAGGTGAAGTGGAATTTGTTCATTTAAAGAAATGCTGTTCTCCAGCCTTTTATGACAAGCCAACCAAAGTAGGGCACAAAGTGTGTCATTAATACGTTCGCAAAGTTTTGATTGAAAAATGGACACCATATGCAGCGGATGGAGTGTAGAACTAGTTCGCCACTGAGAAGAGAAACTTGAGCACGAACCGTCGCATACACAACGCGAGGGCTCACCAGCACAAGTTGATCACCCTACAAAATGCAGTTAACTGCTGTTTACGCACTGACGGGCTTGAGGTTTCCAATGGCAGTAAAGGATTGGTGCCTACAAAATAAGGCAAGGTAAATACGCAAAAATTATACATACGAAACTTACGAAATAATTGTTGAGTTCGACTGAAAGTTGCGTTCTTGATGGTGCCTTTGGGTTTCACTTTTTAAAAGGTGACTAAACGCATCAGGCCTTCTATGCTGAGCTCCGTCCGGTAAGCGGCTGTACCGGTCAAAATTTCATCCTACAAAAGCTGCCTACCTGCAACACCGCTTTCCGGATCCAAGATTGTGGCCTTTTGACTTGAAAGGTGACTTCAACAACATGGATCATCCGGAACTACAACAGTGGCTATAACAGTGGACAGCAAATATCCCCCTATTAACTCTTGGCCTGACTTGGCGCACCACGCTTTGACGCATGGTGCACGATAAGTCTTAGCGTGCCTTACCTACACCAGGTGGTGTCAGTTAGGGCCGCTCTGTTTCATCTCGCCTATCAACATCGTTGCCTTTATGACCAGCTCCTGACAACTGAGGCCGGAGTGTTATTAGGCAGTTTACTCAGTTATCGAGTACGTGGACTGCAAGTGTGCCCTTGGATCTGGTGCTATCGTTAAACAGATCATATTGGATAATCTGCACAGGAGCTTCCCACCAGAAATGTGCTGAAGGATACCACAAGCTTGGGTCAGCTCGAATTTATTTCCCAGCCTGCCCATGAGCTTTTTGCGGTGGTATGGCGGTTCGTTTCCCCGAGGTACCATACAAGTCTCAATGATCCGGACGGAGATATTTTCATTAGCAGTGGGGGGGGGCAGAGCAACTTTT
>NW_008755285.1:0-1252 GCF_000715545.1 Opisthorchis viverrini | reverse complement strand
TTTGCGTTGTTCAACACCGTGAGTTAAAAGTATCCTGTATCTGAGCAAACAAATTTCGACCGACCCGGAGTTGTACGCGTCCGATATTTGATCCGAGATTTGACCATTCGCAACTGCGCAAATCAGAATAATTTTGAAACTTCTGTGCAGTGGCAACTGATGCCTATGATGTACGAATAACACATAGTCACAAATTGATAAACATTGTTGGCCCTCGAGTGACGCAAATTCTTTTGACTGTCTTCTGGGTAGTCTACTCAAAGTGATTACGTACCAAGTTACTTACGAGAATACTAAACACGCATTTCGTTAATCCGACGACGGTGACCTGCAAAACTAGAATTCTGGATGTGATCAGCAAGGGTGGCAACAATATCCATTTCCGCGGCAACTCACCTTTTAAGAACCTTCTTCTTGTTGGCTTCAAGTTTATCATCGCCTCTCAATACTTTCACGAAGTTATCCCGTGTGACATCCTAAAACGGATGAACATGCGTGACCAATTATTCCTGTGAAAATGATGTTCCCCAAACACACCCTTTTCTCAGTAACCATTCAGTTTCACCCTAAGATATGCTCCCCCTCTTCATGCCTACTTATTTTTCCGCGATGGTCGCTGTATGCTGAAAACTTAAGAATTCGATTGTTGATCTGTTTGCCAGGCATGGATATGGAGTTGCTCCCCAAGCCTAGTGTTGGTAGTTGAGTTGAACATGGTCTAGCTTGAAGCACAATCTAGTAGCCCTCATGTACCTCAGGAGCTAAGGAATGCAACATATGTGAGAAATACTCGCTATCTTGAAGTGAGTAGCACTCGTCTGCACTCAACTGAATCACAGTTGAACATCTCTTATCTATGATATTCTTTAGCTGAATGTGGTGCCTGGACACGTTGCTTGGTTTGGTTGGTGCATCACTCGGGATATCACAGGTTATTTTCCCGGAGAATCCAATGGGTGACTGTTGGTCCTCGTGGTTCTTTAGACAAGAACGCTAGCCTACTTGGTAGGCCAAAAGCAGAAGGTTGAACTCGGTCATGGGTTATCTGCGAGTTCTCTATGAACTTATGAATAGTGTTCGTTCAAGCTGATTACAAATAGTTCAGCTGTAGCACCCTTTCGGCGCCTAACCTCCATGCCACCCGAAGGAACCACGAGGGCTTGGATACTGCCAGGTTGTCTAAGCCTAGACCGGGAAACTCCAGATGCAGAGGTCGGGTTCCAACCAAGGAACTTACGGTCAGTATATTCGC
>NW_008755284.1:527-1252 GCF_000715545.1 Opisthorchis viverrini | reverse complement strand
CATTTAAAGTCCGAACTGACGCTTTTCCAACTCGAGAAATATTTTCCGTCATCTCAAGTATAATCGTGATGCGTCTTCAAAATGGACGAACGGCAGCTGGATTTGCAAACTGGATCTTCAATAGGACTTCACATGCTCTATTGAATTAATTACTCCTTAGATGAAATTCTGAATCTTGAGCCCCACAGGGTGAAAGTTCTTTACCAACAAATACAACTTTTATGAGGAAGCATCTGAGAGCACGCTAGCAGTGTGTGCTTGTAGATAAGATTGAATCCGCTTTGCCCATCCCGTGACCAGTCTGGGATCCACAAAATGAGTGTATGCTGCAGTATAGAAAACAGAGATCCAACAAATGTGTACGGCTCTCATTGCGACATTCAAAATAGAGAATATATTTTGAAACTAAAACACGACAGAATTTAAGCGGCTTGCCTTCTTTCAGTAATCATGCACCCTTGAGCGACCTGGTATCACAGTGCTGTCCACAAAAACCAAGGACAGCTAACTAAGCATTATGGTCCACCGAAACCTGCTAAATTCGTAAGCATAGGGGCACTTGTTCTGTAGGGTGCTTTTGGGATTTTCACCAATTTTTCACCGCCATCATTTTACTGTTTTCGGACTTCATATCTGTATTGGTAAAACGCGGAAAGCACAAAATAATGCTACCAGGTCTGCACCACAGTTGCTAGTGCATTCGTAAGTGAAAATGGAGGATACTT
>NW_008755284.1:0-333 GCF_000715545.1 Opisthorchis viverrini | reverse complement strand
CTCATATGCCGAAATCTCTGAAATATAGTATGCCAAGAAATGTGGACAACTATGGTTCACTCACCCAAGAAGTTTATGGATTTCCAGTTCCTGAATTCTACCAAACAAGAAGATTGTATAAATGAGTTCCATTTAATTTTGTCAAATACTACTTGAAGGCTGCAATCAACAATTTGAGCAAGAAGTACATTTAAAACATCGAACAAGGTTAATTTGACGAATTTGTGTTATCTCTTTTCTTCACAAATGCGAGGTTGTTTTGGTTAACTACAGAATTAATGGTAGATGCAGTTCTTACTTGCACCTGAGTTTTCGGTTTACTTGAACGAAAAT
>NW_008755283.1:0-1252 GCF_000715545.1 Opisthorchis viverrini | reverse complement strand
GTTGGTTGACAGAATTATACAACTGAAGAGGATAATCTCTGAGGATTTTATAAGCTTTCCTTAGGAAATTGTGACAGAATACTGTTAGACACATAAAAATCTGTATTTAAGACTTAAAAGGTAAACTTGTTTGTGATATGACATTCTTCTAGGATATTTTAGGGAATCTTTCACCGGACTCTGTAAAAGTAAAAATGTTGAATTTGTTTCTTCTTAAACGATTTTCACCGAAATGGTGTTGGTGAATGACCTTTGGGTTTATCTATCAAACCAGACACTTTCACCGGATACTACCTGTGTTGGTACTAAAGACTACAATTTGGCGCTTTTTGTGTAAACTCCGTTTATTACAAGCCGGCGTCGTCAACAATAACAAACACTGGTTGATTTTACGATAAGATGATGAATGTGTCAGTGACTGCCAACTGCTGCGCATGTTAACTTAACGGTGTCAGATATATATTCATGTTGACCTGGATCACGTCTGCGGGTGAGACCCATGGTCACTTGAAAATGGTGTGTACACTCAAAGCGAGACAACTTTACATTCCGATTCCGGAAGTCAAGTCAAAGCTAACTTTGGCCCTGATAATATAACTTGTGTAAACTGTGGTTTAAATGGATGCAGAACTTGAACTGGAAGCTGGACGCTTTTTGGAAAAGAAAATGATTAGATCTTCCAAGTAATTTTCTGATAGTTAGTCGGCATTTGAACTTTCACGAAACTCAAATCTCTTAATCGTGAATTTCTTTGGGATACTAACGCGATCAAGTGTGTGGTTAATTCAGTAACTCGTTCCTGTGACTGAGGATTGTAAACTGGTGGGTAACTCTTGTGAACTAAGGTTCGAAGACCAAGATGATCTAATCCGTGCTGGAATGGCTCCGTATACGGTCGAACCAGCAGATACAAATGAATCACCATTATTTGCACACGCACAATGGCCTGCACCTAAAAAATTGTGGGTGGAGGCAGCTTATAAGTATGTGCACATTTACCAGTCGGGCAAACCGATGCAGGCCACTTGGGAATGCTTCGGAATTTTCCGTAGAAGTGACTGCACTACGGTTGCGGGAGACCGCCTCTGCTGAGTGAGAAAAGATTGATGTGCGTGACAGAAGTTCAAGTACTTACACAACGAAAATGCGAAGCCACTAACGTAATGTTTTGGTTTTACTCGGGTGCTCTACTGTGCGACCTACAGTTCAAAAAGTTCTAAGATTTAGATTGCGGGAACAACCAACCTGCTTT
>NW_008755282.1:0-1252 GCF_000715545.1 Opisthorchis viverrini | reverse complement strand
AATAGAGCGTCAGTCATGTTCATCACAGTGCCACTCCGTGGCAGTAACCAGAAAATTCACGTGATTGCTGCAGTGTTCGTTTCAAAGCAACAGGCGAGCATTCAAGCGAAATGAAACCTACAGTATCTTCAAAAATAGGATCCAAATTACCCTTTATAAAATATGACCACGCATGTCACCGCCAGCATTCCCCAGTCGACTTGTGGCCATATGGTGCAAGCGTGCTGGTGCAGGATGAAGAGGACCAAAGATTCCGAAGTTTTATCGTGGAGAAAATTGGTGAGTGGACTCAGGACAGAGTTTTTACAAATTATTCATAATAATCCCCAGGCGCTTACAACTCCAGACCCTCATCCAGGAAATCCGAATCGAAACTGTTAACAAGAAGTCTACTGGCACTCACCGATGGTCACACCTTGTAGCCATCCTCAAAGGGGTGCATTAGGGATCACGCGAGCCGACAGCACCTAGAAGTTTCATAATCGTTTTTGTGACCCCAAGCCGGACCATGAGTTAACCACAAATCTGCTTGTGTCGTAGTACACTTGGCACTGAAAACAGTTATTACTGCAGCAAACGATGGGGCATCATGCACCACAAACCTGCTGCCAAACACTTTCCTCGACTGTGGTCCCCGTTTGAGAAGGAGAATCAACGCCAACGCATAGGGCCGAACGAACGCCAAAAGGGCACAGTGCTATGAATGAGAACCTAATAAGCGCTCCGATGTTGACCAACCAAACTGGTCCACAGACTGCCTATGGACGTATTGTGAGACATCACACGGAGTTCGTTTAGAGGTTTTGCTTGAATTATAACATGATGACACCCAGTCGGTGCTTATCTAGAAGTCACCACAGGAAATGAAATATTGTATGTCCGGTGGCTGGACAAACAAAACCACGAAAAATCGACGGCGTGTGCCAATGTTCTCATATCGGAACCCGTTTAACAATTAACCATGCACTCTACTTTTGCACTTTTACAGAAAAATACAACAGCTCTCAGAGGGAGTAGAGCTATAAGTGAAAGCTGTTCCCGTGGAATTACAGCTAGCGGCACAGCGAGCGGCAGAACATTCCAGCCTATCACCCCGGCCGGTCGGTGATAACGGTGAATATTTTGAAGTTACGCAAAGACTGTTACGAGTTTTGGGCCTACTCCGATCACGTTTATCAACGATTTCCTGCAGACAGGCTCTTGTTAAAACGGTTATTGTTGAGGTAACAAATCACCGCCAGCAGTGTTGGTT
>NW_008755281.1:0-1252 GCF_000715545.1 Opisthorchis viverrini | reverse complement strand
AAATTGTTCAAAAATTTTCAAATCAGGGTTATGCGCAGCAAGATTTTGGTTTATATCGTTTTGATCAGGAATGGATGTTCAACACTCAAAAGCCATCCAAGCTGAAATTAGTATTGATGTTGAAATGGTAGTCTTTGTATTGATGAAAACAGTTTAGAATTCGGAAGGCTGAAATGAATACGTTGACCCGATTGGTTTGGGNCGTCTGGATGTGAATTGAATCGATGTGTTTTCAGTACCTAATTGATATTCACGGCCTCGTGTAAAACGTAAACTTGTCAACAACCAGAACGAATCTACTGACCCGTCCGCCTCCCCCAGGTGCTGCTTCCGGTTGCCTACATGCTTACAGAGGAATGGCAACTCCAGATCGATGACTGCGAAGAATGTCCTGTGTGTATGCTGAAGAGGTCAAGATAACACAAGCTCTTTACTTTCAATATGACTAACCCACTTCACTAACTTAAATTCAGATGGAATGAACACTCGGGAAATCCGGCGTTATGCTGACCGGATTGCTGAAACGTATTTATGAATGCCCTAAACCTACTGAGACTTACAAACCACCCGATTGGATGTTGAGGCAGTCAACCAGTCAAGCAAAACATACGGTGATGAGTGTCCAGCCAACGCTGATCCGAAAACCTGGATTCAATTCAATTCAAGAGTTCGCCTAGACAAAGGAAGTTGAGAGGCGGGTTTGGGTTCGAACCACGGATCTTCCAGTCAGTAAATCCACGCTCTAACAAATTGGGCGGCCTTAAACCCGCGGTCCTAAACTACTACTCAACACATCCAAAAGCGGTATATGCTAGTACAGATTCAACGATGTTTAGGATAGTGAGAGCACAGTGTATAGCGGAGGTCGACCGAAGAGCAGCACAA
This sequence comes from Opisthorchis viverrini, assembly GCF_000715545.1. Taxonomy (NCBI): domain Eukaryota; kingdom Metazoa; phylum Platyhelminthes; class Trematoda; order Opisthorchiida; family Opisthorchiidae; genus Opisthorchis; species Opisthorchis viverrini. Next base: position 367 of record NW_008755281.1, on the reverse strand, counting down.
CTTGAGTTAGGAAAGCGACTTAGAGCTGGGAGATACACGATGGGTATAAGTAAGCAGCAACTAAGACGGGTCTAGTTGGTAATATCTAAGTAATATCAAGGCCCAACAACCAGTAGCCGTTCACCTGAGTGTCCACCTGATACGTTGACTACGCTTAAACAGTTAGTAGATGATCTACTCTCCTCTGTGGTGTTACACTAACAGCGAGTCGAAGAAAGCAATTTCTCAAACTTACGTACTTGGTTGTCCTTGCGATGTGTACCTTAACCTAAATTACAGGTTTGTAGACAGCCAGGGATTTGCACATCAGAATCGGTGAGGATATGCGTTACATTATTGGACAACCGAGAAACATAAATGAATACTA
>NW_008755280.1:0-1253 GCF_000715545.1 Opisthorchis viverrini | reverse complement strand
GTGATAAATATCCGTCTTGATGGACGAGCGTAAAATTCGAGTCAATAATTGGCCGGTCCAGCCGAACAGAGGAGTCTTGAGTAACCATGATCCTTGCACGGGTATGGACTGTGTTTATGGAACATCTTTCCTAGTCCTCTTTGAGAAAGATGTGACACAACACCAGCCTGACACCTTTGAGGCGACTGGTGTACTTTTCTCGAGGTGGCCTCAAGGACACGTGATACACAACATTATTCAGCCATATTGGGAATGAGAAGCTGGTTTTCGAATCAAAGTAAACAAAAACATAATGTTTTTCACGACATACTACTCGTAAGGTTGCTGAAAACATTTCGACCGATTTCGTGTCCTTGGACTAATCAATAGGTGCCCAGGTCCCCGAATTTCATGAGCCGATGCTCTTGAAGGTCATTGCCAAACAAAATGTCTACATAAACCTCTTACATAATCATCATTTCCTAAGAAAATAAACGTCCCATCTTGGCAAAGTCATGTCAAGGGAACCGCTGACCATCTGAGATATCCCCCATTTGACACAAGAAAAGAGATTCCCCAACAAGCAATATTTTAAATGTTTCCGATCACTTCGACCTTGTGACTTGTGACTCAAGGGAGTTTCTAACATTATCACGGAAACTTTGGCCTTTAACATTTGCTATGTGTCTGCTTTCGCAGTCATTTGTGGTACGATAGACAGATGTTTTGGGACTGTTTTCATATCGGAATTCGCTGCTTAGAGATTCGGCTTTTTCCTTCCGTTTTTTTAAACCCAGCTGTTTTTCTAAGCTCCGGTTTCGGTTGCCTTATGAGATTCCGACCTAGTGATTACATCGTTCAGCTCTCATGTGGAAAGGGAACTGAGCTTCACTCACGAAATGTGCTTTCGTGCTTTCGGGATAAACACTTTTACACGTAAGTCCTGTGGCAAAATAGCCGGTGAGTTTTCACTGCGTCGGATTCATATGCATGGAACTGACCGCCCTAGTTGGGACGCTCTATTGAGGAGGCTGAACTACCCTACTCTTTTTGGTAGTTTGAAATCTACTGATAACAAGTGAGTAGTGAAGTTTGGTTCGTAATTAGTTGTGTGCATATCTCGGACACAGGAAACATCGACTTGACTGATTAGGCTGGTGTATGCCCTTGTAACCTCGCGTCTTCCCGAAGTTGCCAGTCCTTTTTGTGTGGTGGTTCGCATTGCGTCCAAAACGACTGACATCAACGGCGTTCTTGCGGCTGTTGCCTCTTAA
>NW_008755279.1:0-1253 GCF_000715545.1 Opisthorchis viverrini | reverse complement strand
TAAATGGAATAATTGTCTGACTCAGCAAAAAGTGCTAGGAAAATCAAGCTGTAATACAGCTTGGCCGTCAGTAGATTTTACGCTTGGAGTGAGTTGTCTAGCGTCGAATTTGTTATGAAACGTATGACCATTGATACAATCTCTCTCCTGTGCTTTCTGACAGGACCTGATGAGACTGCGTTGATACATACTCGGTATTTGAATAGGCAGACTTCCCACAACGCAATCTCTGGGGAATTCCACACAATCGTGAGTAACCAAGCAAAACAAATGTGCTATCGGGAAAGAAACTAACAGAGTAGTGCGATCACCGCAGTACCCTTGAAGACGCATTGGGAGATTGAATAAAACTATCTGACAGCTACTCGAATCGTTAGCAACGTATACTGGTCAAACGTTTCCTATGTATTTTCACCTGTTTGGCTGTATTCATCTTATGGCCCGTATATTACAGCTGTGTCACCTAGACACGTTTATATTGCATGATTGGGCGAAACTGAGTGACTTCTGAAAAGCAACACGAAGTTGTGATTATTTTGATGTCTAGACAAGCTCAACAGAATATGGAGTTTTCATAGGCGTCAATCCAAACCTCATGTTTGCTCGATTGACAGATGGCCGGAGCAAATATTGTGATGTAACTGAATGAAGCTAGTTTTCTTCCGTTCCAGTTCTTCTACATCACCCAACTTACCATTCTTCGGTTCATTTTGGTTTTATCCGTTCGAATTCACAACCAAAGGTCCCGAGTAATGAATATAGTACTTGAAATACTGTGAGACAACGCTACCCAGCCTAACCTTAGTGGAGGTATACCTATGGAAAATAAATTCCCTGTATATTGGTTTTCGGCCGCAGTGTATGATAGAAACAATTAACTGAAGACACCAAAATGTGACTCTGGATAGTTCACTGATAAGTTGTCAGTCCGCGCAAAAATCTAACAGAAGCGGTGACAAGTCTGTTCAGGATGCGGAAGTGTCAGAAGATTCACGACGGTGTCAATTTTTGCATCTATAGTTCAAGGGGAAGTTAGCATCGAAAACACAAACCTGAAAACAAGCTTTGCTGGGTTGAACTGTATTTGACCCGGAAGTCTATTCCAATCACTGTAACTCAAAATTAAGGATGTGGATTGCATTCGCAATGTAATTATTTGGAACGCTATTAAGAAGCACCTAAACAAAACAATCTTTCATCCATAATATTGAAGTTATCAGTGGTTACCAATAATCATGAAGTTCGGTGATATC
>NW_008755278.1:940-1253 GCF_000715545.1 Opisthorchis viverrini | reverse complement strand
CCATAGACATAAACAGTGTACAAGTCATACAGTGGTACCAGCTGACACCGTTTTCTTCGTTCGTGAATAGTGGATTAAGAGGACATGACTATGTATTGGATCCGATAGCTTGAAAGGCTAGAGGGCAGATTCAGTTCTCACTGTGTATAGTTTGAAAGCTCAGCCATTAGTGTAGCCATCAAAAAACTGCTGCATTAGTCATTGAAGTTAAAAGACACTGGAATGGAACGCCTTAGGGGAAGCCTGTCTAAACTGACCTGATCAGGCGCTTCTCAGGGTCTCCGTCCAGGTAATCTTCAGTTACCAGCATGAT
>NW_008755278.1:0-922 GCF_000715545.1 Opisthorchis viverrini | reverse complement strand
GGCTGTAATATTTTGCGTTCCCTACTAATATGAAGATCGAATAACTAAAAAAGGCTCATTTCAATGGTATGTTTTCTTTATGCCAGATAACACTGAGGTCCGTCAGGTAAGGCCATTACGCCCCCCGTATAAGGACATGCTGTGTGTTCCGTTGGACGGGATTTGAAAACCCCTACACAGCTGGGCTAAAAGAGTTTTGCTAGTTGGCTTCCTAATGCACGAGAACACTAGAATAGGTATCAAAATATGTTATACTATTTTTACTATACTATGTCATACTATACTGTGCCGTACTATACTATGCTGTTATCCTCTGTATACGACGCCGTACAAAGGTATGCTACGATATACTACGGTATTCTGCGGCAGACACAACTTAGTTGATAATCTAACGGAGTTCTGGTTCCCGAGCAATCAAATTCGGTAAGTGATAGTACCCACCTTTTCAATGACTAGCATGAAGTCAAAAAGTCCATGTCACCCTTCAATTTTTGGTAGGTATACACAGCTGTGGGCGAACTGTGGACACCAATGCACGATCTTCTGAAGAAAGTTAACCAATAGGAAGTATTTGGCCTCTTCTTGAAAAACACTCCCTTTCGGGGGGGGTCATTCACTAAAGTTTAACGCGTTCGTCTACCATAATTTTCACAACCGGTTCGCATACCTTTGAGAAAATATCAGTACAATGTCACTCCATTGAAGACCACCTGTGGGTCTTTCTGGATTGCTGGGTACCTGTTCACTCACTCCAGCGGTGAAGTTCGCGTAACCTGGACTATGTGGTCTCTTAAAAGAGGGGACTCCTGTTCGAGGAACTACTGCATCCATCACAAAAATGAAGTACTCCAGAGATAATTTTGCAAGATCTTCGGTATGTGTGCGCAGATTGAGTTGTGCTTATTTCATTCTCGACAAGAAG
>NW_008755277.1:0-1253 GCF_000715545.1 Opisthorchis viverrini | reverse complement strand
AGCTAGAGGTCTGAAAAACAGCCTCCTTGCCTCCACATTGTGGATTATAACAGGTGGCTACTTCTTCCGTAGAAATAGTAATGCATTTTCACTTTCCGCCAAACAACGCTGCCAGGCGGTGTTTGAGTGGTGCTTTCGAGCCAAAGGCTTTGATCGAGAACCCTTATCGTCCCCCTTTCTATGTGTGGGCGCCCTGGTCATATTCCAGCTCTCGTAAAACCATGAGATTCACTATGGTAGTGAATCATCGCTGTTGCACACTGACGTCATGCTGTCGATGATGATGATGTAAGCGGTAGGTACATGCATTGTCTAGCACTAGACACCATCAATATCTCCCCCTTCACAAGAATGAATCGCGGTTTCAGAGCAGCGACTTCACGACAGTAATATTTGACTGCCGAGAATGACTGCAAGTAGTACTCGGGACTGCTGACAGAGCAAATATTTGGACTGACAGGGTTCTAACAGCAACAGCTCCCCAGTTCAATTTGATGACCCACATTTTCTTATTTGGTATTTGAGCACAAAAGACGGTCAAAAAACAGCTCGTCTGCATCGTTCGATGCACCGTAACATCAGAAAAATATATTTTCTAACGTTTTGACTAACAAGTCAAGAACAATGTATTACTCTTTTGTTAACCGCTGACATAACCGAAGACGGCATGCGTTTTCGGTTTCAAGAACTCACTGGATTCATGCATCTAACTGAATGTCAGTTTCTGTTTTAATACGGGTTGGCGTTGTTACTAGCTTTCTCGACGGAATAGCTTAATTTCAACTTTGATCAATTTCACTTGCCTGTGATGCAATGTGTAGGTATACTGACCAGTTTGTTGCCTATTGAGTTTTCTCTGAGATCAGAATGAAACTCGTCAATGTGCGGTAGGCCTGGGACACATTTAGGGGCTGGAGAGAATTAACTGTTTCCCCTAATTTGCTCCAGAGGCCAGAGCACTTGAATCTGAAACATTTCAAAGGCTACCTGTGCGAAAATCATAGCCTGATGCCAGGATAAAACAGTCGTTATATCTTGAAGGTAACTCTACCGTTTCAAGAGGTCAGGCCAACGGAGTGTGGATGAATGCAATTGAAAATTAGTCTACGAATCGTCCTCCGACGTAATTGTGAGATGCGGGTGCTTTGGTATACTTTGACTAGTTTCGTCGAATACTAGACAGGTAGAAATCTACTTGCAATCGAGCTATACAAACTACAAATTCTTTAATAAATTCAAATTTATTCGCCAGA
>NW_008755276.1:0-1253 GCF_000715545.1 Opisthorchis viverrini | reverse complement strand
GTATTTCGCTGCCTGGTAGCCGATAACACTGACACACAGAGCGATGCAAAACATCGGAGATTTGGTCCAAGATACAAAATTTGTTTTTGCGTTTGTTCGCTTTTTCATCTACAATCCACAAAAGATAAGAAGGGTAGCGCTGCACACTGAATCCGTAGCGCAGGGCAGTAAGCTTGCTAGGGTCAGGACTCGCGTCACAATGCCCAATCATTCTTTGAACCGAGCGTTCAATGTACTGTGGCGACTGTCGGAAAAATGTTTTTCCACGCATCAACTACCCGAAAAAACTGCCTTACGACAACGTGCACCTTGATGCTGAAACCGACTTTTTCCGCGACTGGCAATATGCAAGCCGGGTCAACGATGAAAAAACCGTTGGCCAAGGCAAATGTAAGAACTAGGTATTTTCTTAGCCGATGATACTGTGGGGGATGGAGATCATGAATCACGAAACGCGTTTCATGTTCCAAGAATGTGACTCCATCTAAATGAGCTTTCCTTTTTTAGCAGTGGATGAAACTATCCGATCTACCGCCATGCTGATTCGCTCCATGATATCTAGTCGTACTGTCTTCAGGCGCGTTTCCGCATGTTCGCTGGCTATTCCGTCGTACTTCCTAATGTGGTTGCGAGCGCCCATAATCATGAATCTCATCATTCGTTGGCCATTTTGCCTTGCTAATATCCCAGATTCCGGAAGGTTCATTGGTGGTCGGTAGGTTACACTACGGGGATGGGACGTGTTTCCGCAGAAATTCATGGAGGAATCAGAGCTGTTGTCGTGAAGAGGCTTGTAGGCAGGCGAACGTCTTACATAGACGGGCTGTTTTGAAAGTGGAACGCCCGAAGTATTTGATAACATGGTAAAAACTCTGTTGCAAACTTGCGCAAATAAGCCTGTTAGACAAGCTGGTTCTAACCAAACACGTCCAGAATTTAACGAATTTGCAACCACAGCGAAACTAAATAGCATGTAACCTATATTGTAGCCATCTGATCATGGTTTTCCTGTAAATAATTGAACTGATAATTATTGGTGGTTATGTGTATGCATAGAGGGTTGTTATCAGATGTTTAATGGCCTATAATACATTCCACTGCGCAAATATCGCAATCGTACTTTGATGCTATTTGAGCATTTTGTCTGGATCTTAAATGAAATTTCAAATACCAGCATTATGTATGTGCACTTTGAACATACGCCGATATCCATATATTCACAACCGCTTATCGAGGTCGATTTCGTTCGTTTT
>NW_008755275.1:0-1254 GCF_000715545.1 Opisthorchis viverrini | reverse complement strand
GAAAACTTCCTATCCGGCTAAGCAAGACTGAAAGTAATCTAAAAATGGGAAGGAGTTACATATGATAGCCTTGCTTAGGCACTGCATCAAATTCCACCCCGTTCTCTTCCAAGAGGAATTCTGAGGTGCAAAATGTGTGGCAATTCATTTGTATTGTAGTGAGCCATCATTCATGGTGCGTTAAAACTTCTCGCAGAAGGAAATCTGTATTCTTTTGTTTTGTGGAGGAGTTCGTAATTCATGGTTTGCTACCATTGGGCACGCTTTGGAGCAAACAAATAGTCCAAGAGAAGCCAACTAGAAACTAAATTACGTAAATGATACCTATTGTTGACCATTTTGGAAACTAAATTGTCCACGTGTTATTGATAGCTTGAACCGAATTTAAAGCCATACCAGATGGACAGGACCACAAACTCATGTACCGAAACAGATTCCGAACATGGGCGGGAACCGACTGGACACGCCTATCTGTTATTTCGCCTTAACTTTTTTCGATAACCATAATGTGTTTCACTCACAACCAAGTTGCTCTAATTCTAACATTCACTCCACAAACAATCCGCCATATGTACCAGTTGAGTAAGCTGATTTCTGGTTCACTGTCTTCTTATATAGGTCCTCTTCTAAAATAGGCATTCCCTCGCAAAAATGAGTACTTAGGGAAACCGTTTTATTTTGTTAGAAGTTCCCTCGAAGCATAACACCTCAACGGTGTCCTAAACATGAATTTCACTTTATGAGCGAGCCGTTGAACACTTTGAAACTCATCCTCGTAGGATTTCATCAGCGCACATCTAGTGGAAATTCAACAAAGTCTAAAGTTTGAAAAGTTAAAGACTCCGCTGCGGGTGGTTGGTGAGTAATGTGATTATGTCATAGCTCCAGAAAGTATGAAACATCTGCTCAGAAAATTACATTCCACAATTCCCCCGACTTATCGCCACGCTGTGCGGACAAGCACCCTATGGCGCGATGTAGATCACGTGGCTGAATGTAGGTGGAGCTACTGAATTCTTATACAGAATTTATCAGTGACCCGTAGCTAATGTTTACACTCCTACCCTAAACCTTGCGATTGTTGTCTCTGTATAGGGACGGGTGAAATGCGCATCGTTCAGTGATCAAGTAGTAATGCACCTAGTCCCGGAATTCTAGCATCCACTCACATTGTGGGTAAGCTGAAATCCCACTTAAGCCCCAATAAGCAACTCTACTACCGACGCAGCTATTTAAAGCCCTATTTTGCTTTGC
>NW_008755274.1:0-1254 GCF_000715545.1 Opisthorchis viverrini | reverse complement strand
TCTACTGGTGTTCTGACATTATTCAGCACCATAATTGTTGACCCACACAAACAAGCTGTCGCGAAAGGCCAATAACTGCTTACAACAGTCAGCAGCAAGGGTTAGAGGGAAGCTCAATATAAAATAACCGCAGTAGTTTTCAACTTCATCCAAGTCCCATGCGCTGGAATGGATCCACTTGAAGCGTACCTACGCAGCTATCTCGAACAATTTCGAAGCCGAGATTGGAGTAAAACAGAGCTGTGTTTTTTCCGGAACCCTCTCAAGTCTCCAGTTAAAAGCTGACTACCTGGAGACGTTCCATCAATCTAAGAGTCTTGTATCAATTCCGTACAGTTTGTGAACATACTTATTCAAGTGGAATGGCTTGTTGGCCAAAACACTGATGTACGAGTACATAATCCGTATACGGCGTTTTTCGGAGTGAAACTTATTTGCGTATTCCGAGGCAGAATTACAGTACTATGTGACTTTTCTTAAAATATAATTACCCCTTAAACTTTCGCCTTTCTTCATTTTGGACAGACGGGTTAAAAAACACGAGTTACACACCTAGATGGTTGCGAGATAATGTGCTGAACACAGTTCTATCTCCTCGACAGCACATTATTCACGGGTGTGACACCTGATATTGAAGTGAACGTATGAGTTGCAAAAGGCAGTATACAGTTTGCTCTATTTGGGGAACGGTGTTGGATCAATGAGCGCTTGCTTGTAGGTGCTGAGATCGCAGTATATCGGGCTGTCTTCAGCATTGTACAACGACGATTCCTGGACGCTATCCAGACATGTTCGGATTCTTCAACGAATTTATTTACCCTATATGCACAAAATCCCTCGGGTCAAGTGGGATGACAGAAGTCTAAACATCAAAGTGCGTCAAAGCGCAGAAGCAGTTGCAGTTGGATGCAGTTTGATACGAAACCAGTTCCAATGGTTGGGCCACCTGAAACCAGTAGCCGAAACCCACCTAACAAAAACAACAGCTGAAGAACAGAGTTCGACATTGTGGACGTTCGAAATTCTTCTTTTGTAGCAGACCTTAGGTAAGTTAAGAAAACTTTACCTTTCATCTCAGGTTATGGGAAGATCCAACACTTGGCAGAATGGCCTGGAAAACAGCCGTCGATGCCCATTGTTATAATAAATTTACTTCGATAGCAGGCCGCTCTATGTCCACTCACCGATCTTTTCACCGGGTTCACAATGGTACCAAGTGTCTGCGTGAAAGAGAGAACTGTATGTGGATGTTTT
>NW_008755273.1:0-1254 GCF_000715545.1 Opisthorchis viverrini | reverse complement strand
AGGTGCGCAAACCGTCACACCACGGTGAAACCGAACAATTTCAAGAAGGACAAAGCAACCCTAAGGTGTTTCTTGGTCTCCCAGCATCGGCTTACCTCACTTACAGGTTAAATTTTCAACTAAAATCTTTCGGTCCCCTGAATAGGATATCTGATGAACAATTAGATGGATTTGGATTTTCTTTATTTTAGAAACGTTTACTATTGCCATTACTACTTATAATATCGCCTTTTTTATGTTTTTATGTAGGTATACAGAGCTCAAAACAATAGTCTGAACAACAGATTTCTGCCCCTGGATATCATCGAGACTGAAGCTGTTCTGGCATTGGATGACGATATGAAACTTTCCCCAGATCAGATAAGAACCGGTTTCAAGTAGGTCACCTACCCAACCCACTTCTAGCCAGTTGCAATAACATTGTTGACCGGAAGCTAAGGACAATATTATTACGTGATAAAATATCGAGTACATCAGCAAACTACTGGATAATTGTGTATTTTTAATTTCAAAACTGCCCAACTGTCTCCACAGTCGACAGGTAAGCATGAAACTCTGAACAGCTGCAGTTGTGAAAAGCCCTACCAACATTCCTGAATGTTAAAATCAATAAAAAGAGGAGTAAACTGGACTGAGACGATAAAGTACAGGTGGGAAATGGCCTAACTGAACAAGCACGTAGTGACTAATCCGTATATAATCCCAACGTTGTATGAGTTAGACGTGAATTGCAGCTAGTACGGCCAATTTTAATCGCAATGCATTTTATGCTGAAGTCCCATGGAGAATTATTGTGTAGGGAGGCTTCCAAACAATTTTGCATTGCATAAAATACCGATCAATCCTGGATGGTTTTTGATAGTCTCAAACGTAACTGATCCGTTCTTGACGAAGTCGTCTAATTTCGATCTGTTTTTTAATGATTCGCATTCATTTACAAATTGACGTTGCGTTGATAGGAGACTCAGTTGAGCTTTACTTTAACCTCTTGTGTACAATGCCCTTCAACGGGATTTAATGCATAGAAGCCGGCCTCGCGTTTGAGTGCAAACGTCATTCAGCATATCGAGGTATTTTGTCAAATCAACACTGTTTACATGAGGTTAATTGGAGGGATTTAACAGCTGTCACCGGTTTCGCCCTTCTTTGGGCTCATAACTCCTATTTTTCGACAACATCGAATTCTGTGTAAGTCAAGTGATGCACTCATTTTAACTGGACGTGATGGTCACCGGAAACTGAACTGAACTGAAC
>NW_008755272.1:0-1254 GCF_000715545.1 Opisthorchis viverrini | reverse complement strand
CCCAAAGTGACATAATGCCTTTCTGACTTCCTAAAAGACAGGCTTGAAACGATTAGCCAATGTGGCCTCAGGAAATTTCGACCTCTCTGGACACCCAATTCTTGCTAAGACATGCATTGACATTTTTCTGAGCAACTATCCGGAATCTCACCTGGTCTTCGTCTGCTTTCCACATCCGTTCTTAAATCCTCAGTTTACTACATATTAATTTCTACTCACAGAGGACCACCTGTGAGCAAGATGCATCGGGGCTACTTCTGGGACCGAACATAGCTGATATTTTTATGACAAATCGAACAGTCGGCGGAAGCCGACCCACAACAAGCATCCGCGAATCAAAGATGTCATTAGAAGCGCCCAAACATAGTCTGTTTTTAGTGGTCTCCAACAGAACACTTTGTTCAGCTGTGAATTTGAGCCACAAAACAAACTTTTTTGGGTGGTTTATCATTAGAAATACAGACGAAAGTATGTTTTACTGCGTTTACTGTGTTTCACTGGACAAGCTCTCAGAGCTACGCGTTTCTGTCAGTTACGTTCAAAGATGCTTTGTTGCTGACTTTATTCCATACAGCTGGCCAGATTTGCACCTCAGATTGCCTTGCGGAAAACGAATTGCACTATTGTTAAATCATTACCATGACACGTTCATTGAAAGGCACCTGGCTCCGAATGATGAGACGAGAGTGAAACTCACAGTACCAAATGAACATTCGTGTTGACACTTTTTACACCGAGGACCATGCGTTTGGCCTGACTTACAGGAGCGCAGTTGTGAGCGAAATCTACCCCACTGGGCTATCCCACTTTCCTCAATCAAAATATCAACCTCATTTTATCTACGACTGACAAGATTCACTATTTAACCGCAGTTTTAGATGATAAATATATTGACAGAAGTGACAGATGGCTTCAACTGCGAGCACAGGAGTGCTTTCCCAAACATATTTGTCCCACGTCGGTTGACCTTCACTCAAGGGCGACGGAATTCAGGATCATCAGTCGCCGGGTATCTAACGGTCAAAGGTCACAGAGTTGAAGTTGACTCATCACGAAGTTGGCGTCCTCAGGAGTCGAAATTCTTTGAGGTCACATTGGTTAACCGTTTCAAGCCTGTCCTTTGGGAGGTCAGAAAGACTTGAGGTCACTTTGAGACTGCTTTGGATTTACTGACCGGACGTGATTTTAGAATTGTGTTGTTAGCTTCACTTATGTATCTCATGCTGTTTTACAGGTTTTTCGGTAAAACTGAGT
>NW_008755271.1:0-1254 GCF_000715545.1 Opisthorchis viverrini | reverse complement strand
GTCCCTAGTCCTTTCAGCCGGCAGGAGATATTTCAATTTACTTCATTAGGTTTAATTAAACGAATAATGAAACAAGTTCTCTCGTCTTTTTATAGATTTACAGGTGGTTAGTCCAGCGGTCGCCTTGGAAGTTTGTGAGTGATTAGTTTTCACATATTTGTTTCGTCCCAATTTTGTCGTCTGTCATCGCCCAATATAGATGTGAGTGAAGCCCCTTTGGCTGCCGCGCAGCGCGTTCCTCAAATGACGAATGGTTGCATTACGCCAGCGAAGCATCCGCGTTGAACGCTGATGTCATGCTGTCGATGACGATGAATGGTTGCAAAGTCCCATCAACATTCCTGAATGCGCAGTTGAATAAACAGCCAAACCTCCATCCAAATAAAGCTTCAAACAAGGAAATGATCTTGATACTCCCCAGGTTGCTCCATCTTATTGAAGCAACCCATCCCTGAGTGTATTCTTCGCTTGGAAACTCATTTTTTGGTTCAGTTTTTCGTCACACGAATTCTGCAAGAGAGTAGAAATCTCCAAAATTTAGCGGAATACACTTTACGTCTACAAGCAAGTGAAAACCAAGCTCAAGTGCGATTTAATCACAGTGATGGTCGGTGGTCGAATGCTCAAATGTTCGGGCTACTAGCAGCCGGAACGTCGTGGGTTCGGAACCCCGAAATCAAATTGTGTGAGATGCACATTGGTGATGGGCCCCACTNAGGATGAAACAGCTGTAAAGTTCTTCTCAGCTCTTCAGCATAGACTGACTTCACCGGCAAGATAAAATCTAAGTTGAAGCTAACCCAGGGGATTTCAAAATCCCAGGATATTCACTCGCTAACTGAGTCGGGACGCGTCAAGTTCGAAAAACGGCAGACTATCGATGAGTGGACGGGTCAAGCTAACTTGGTTCCACTATGATTTTGTCATCCCGATGTTGAACAGCAGACATTTTATTTGCTACCCGAGGAGGTTATGCTTTATCTTAAGAGTGAAGAGTACATCTTACCACGATGTAAATTGGTTATTCATTATCGATTGCTCGTTAAGACTCGTCGCCAAATACCTGAACCCAATCTAACCGGAAATGGCAACGGACAACGCAGTCCAGCACCTCCTGAACGTTTTCCAAATTTGAGGCAACTTGGCAAAGCCTGTCAGCACACACAGTTCATGTACCAAAAATAAGTCTACTTGATTGTTAATCTGCTCGCCATCCACACAATTTTCTTAGGCTTTGGGTCAGTTCCTGCTTGA
>NW_008755270.1:0-1254 GCF_000715545.1 Opisthorchis viverrini | reverse complement strand
TACAAACAACCTAATAAAAGTTTTGTGAATTCCTCAATTATTCACTTGCCGCTGTTGCTATGCGGTAAGAGCAGGGCAAGAGTTTCGGCCTTAACAGGATCTATGGGTGTCATGTACGGTTACAAACCTTCTCTCAAAAGGTCACTTGCATCAAACTCAATGCCTCGATATGGTAGATGAGGCATTGTCCAACCCTACATGCGCCACTGGATAGATTCAAATGGAGAATACGTTTTGGATGTCGGTATGGTCTTTGGAGTTCTCCGGAGAGGACACAACAACTAATTTACAAGGTCAGGAGTGACTATTTCAAGTCTGCATGCCAAGGCTATCTTTGAGCATTCGTTTGAATTCATCGCGTTCACTATCACACCACATAAAATTGGAAGAAGGCTAGTGAATTAAGACCCAAGCTACAAAAGGCGTGTATCTCCAAACCCCCATGATTATAAGCACTCTTGCCGAATGAAATGAGGTAATTACTTGGTTCTCCAAAGTCTCTTTAATACAAGGAATTATTCTTTGATGAGTGAAACAGGTAAAAAAACCATATGCATACAACGGTAGATATTATCCATGACCAGAAATTATGGTTCAGTGGGCCTTATAGTTGCATGAGGTAGATAGCTTGAAGAAGGCCTGTTGATTCATCACTTTTCAGTGTGTGACACACAGACGGACACCAAGGGGTTGTCCCAGGACATTTCTGCATTACGAATCTGAGACACGTCCTTGACTTGGTGACAAGGAGACCTTAAGGGACCTTAATTACGCCAAACGTCTTCTCATGTATGCATAGAAACCTATGGCATAGTACACTCTACACTGTAGTGTAAATGGCATACAGTACAACTGACTAGGTCGTGCTATCGATCAAATTGATTTTTTTTAGAGGAAACATTGTGGTTCAGTAAAACACTTTCCCGCATGAGGCTCCAGCACGCAATGGGGACTCCGCAAGCCACAATATTGTGCCTTGCTTCAGTCATCTTATCTGCTTGCCTAGTGGATGATTTCCCAATGCCTATTGTGGAAAACTTTTTGGCACGCTGAGAAATTAAGATGCAATAAAAATCGCAGATGAGATGTTCAAGCCTGAAGCAACAATGATCAATCACGGTTGTCTTGACCTTTCTCAGTTGCGCACACTTATAGCCTCGGTTAAACGCAAAGGGACTCAAAGGGTCTACTAGGAATATTAAATACGTCCAGCATCAAGTGAGCAAATGGTACAGGGCATCCTGCATCTACACC
>NW_008755269.1:0-1254 GCF_000715545.1 Opisthorchis viverrini | reverse complement strand
ACAAAGGCTGTAAGTTTTTTTCAGAGTAGATAGTCGGATAGCACTAGTTTACAGGTATCCAGTAACAACGTCGACGTAACCCGCTGCAGATGCTACACGATCAACTATAGTTGGTGGTCGTCAATGTGGATAGACCGGATAACATAAGCCTAAAGACTGTTTTCTTCATTTTTTGTTCGAGTTTCGGAGGTTCAATAGATGTGAACCGATAAGATTTCTAAAGTGGGCGGTTGGCCGATCTGCCCAAGAAATCTTCGCGTTAGAAACTTGGGTAAAGTCAGGAGAATGAGGCCTGAATGGCGGACGCAGCGAGTTAGGTATGATTGGTGGCATGTTAAGTGTCCAGCCCCTAAATACCTGACGTGAACCTAAAGAACAGTGATTGTCAATCAAGAAAGGACGGGAATTATGAGTAACAACAAAGAAAAATGGGACGTGTCAGCAGTCGCATGCTTTTGTTGAGTAGCCCTGCTGTGTACAGCTAATAAAGCGACTCGGATGATGTCCCACGCAAAGGTTGATGTGGCATGAAGGTTCTTTTTGTCTGTCAGGTTCACAATTGTGTGGGCTGAGACTCTGCCATTGTGCCCAAACCTGGGCAACAGGACGGTTAGGGTCCGCACTCAGGACCTTTGACTCAAAAGCCTGACTGAAATGTAGCAGTCGTCGGCTTGTGACTACCCGAATAATCCATATTTGAAGAAACCAGCTACCACTGTTGTTCCAGGCCCAGAGAAAACGCTCTGTGGATTCGGCATGGATACCATTCAGTAGAATTCAATGGGTTGCCGAGGTACGCAACTAGTCACAGCACGACAAGATATGATCTCTTCGCGGCGGACTCGAACAGGGCAGTAAGTGTGAGGTCGGCGTGCCATGGTCTCCCAAAAGTGTCTGTTCGTTCATGTACATGTACTTCGACCTCTCATCTGAAGTCCCACAAAATCCCCTTATTTTCTCCGCTTATTCAAGGAAAGTCAAACAAATTTCTGTCTATTTTCAGGCTTTTGCTGAATTCCAGTATCATTCATTACACATACATCACATTATTGCATAACTTTAAACTGCCAACTTCATTTATCATAAAAGTTGGAGACAAAACATTGTCCAATTTGTGAACGGGTTATTTTGAATTAGTGTTACATAACTACATTGTTTTTATTTCATTTTGGCGAGTTTTCTTTGCCAAAATACTCCGTTCAGTTTGCCCCAATGATCTTTATGGTGCTAAACGTGAACATGGCTTTATCATCG
>NW_008755268.1:0-1254 GCF_000715545.1 Opisthorchis viverrini | reverse complement strand
ATGTTTAGCTGACCGTTTTTTTCAACGGTAATCAAAGCAATACATGGCGGGAAAATGGTAGCAAATCTGGCTCAAAGCGCATACCTTCATTAGGCAACGGTTTTCCTCATTTCGGGTAGTTGGTATATTATAACCTTTCTCCTATAGTTGTTCACGTCGCATCTAGTACCAACGCCAGAACACTTTCAGATGTTCTTCTTGTAAGTCCATGCGCTGAGGACTTGCACGATGGCGCTAAACACTTTCGTTTGTGCCCTTAAGATGAACAGAAGCTGCTGAACGCTAAGACTGGACTCGATCCCTGTTGCTTTGGAAAAGTCCTCAATGCTGTGTGTCGATCCGTGACTGCGTGGTCCTGCGTGGGCCTTCCAATCTCATGTACTTTCGCAGTGCTCCAGAAATCTCTCACTTGCTACCAGACGGCTGAACGATCCGCGCTAGTCGTTTTGGTCGCTACTTGATGATACACTTTATATGACGTTCGACTATGGCTGTTGGTGAGATACTAAATCAGCAAGAGTATTGCACACTAATGTCCATTCGGCGAATGTTGATTGATCAGCCAGACAGGCTTCTATTCATTATCCATGCCAGTGTATTTCCACCGGACTTCAAACCGTGATAACTCTTGACTCTTATGACACGGAAAGCAGTTGGGGAGAAAATGAACTAATGCTGGCCCGCTCTTCATTCGAGCGACCGAACACTGAAATACAGTAAAACTTCTCTCTCTTGGAACACTCCAGCGACCCCAAGTGGAGCATTGAATCCGGTCTCCATCAACAACGGAAAATCAGAGTGAAATAGCTCGAATCCAGTGTAGCAATACACCCGCCCAGGATGGTCTGTACTCCATAGTATTTGAAAGTGTCGAAACCTTGGTAAACAGTTTGTAAACCCTACTGTTGAAAATCTGTGACGTATAAAGAATGACAAAAAGATGGCGGGCCTACATAGTGCCCTAAAAAGACTGGACCTTACCGTTGTGTGACGGTATGTGTACCTCGGAAACCCATTAGGCTATACTGAGTGGTGTTTGCGCGACAATTTCAGAGTCTGTTATTCAAGTTTGGTCCTTAGATAGGTGTCTGACGAACGTAGAACCTGGTTCTCCAGGTTGTAGGTTGGAAAACGTTCGGCGACGTGTTTCGTAAACATGGTAACGTACTTACATTTTCGGCTCAATGCCGTTGGATTGTGGTTAGGCGTTTGAGCCAGAGGCGTTGTTCAAAGACCCTAATCGTCCACTTCTCC
>NW_008755267.1:0-1254 GCF_000715545.1 Opisthorchis viverrini | reverse complement strand
CTTCCAATACACATTACGTAATTGTGACGTCTATATGAAAGTCGTTCCGTGACACCGTTATCTAGAGACTGTTTGCGCTGTGGGTTACAAGACGTAATCTGTCGAACACAAAAGTCCCTTCCTGTGGGAAGTGTCAATTCCGACAAATATTTGAACCCATGTTTCCGCAGCATCGCTTATTATCCAGTGAACTTGGAACATTTGGAAGCAACAGAAAATGTACCAAAGTTTCACGCAATTAGATGAACTTTTGGCTACGCTGTATAGTTCCCGACACACAAGAATTCCTAGTTTTTACAACTTAATAGTGGAATCAGTAGGATAACCATATTGGTGAACCGAATATCCAAAAGGCAAAAAATATACGAGGCGTTTTTCACCTTAGTTCGCATGTAAATAATTTTATAAGCAAAATTTTACACACTTGGATACTTGAAAAATATGAACTAACCTCCATATGTACCACCGATGGAAAACAGCACTCGGATGTAGCCTGAAGCAATAACATAATGAAAGGTAATGAGAACTGACGAAGTGATCCGATTGAAACACGTATGACGAGTTGTGGTCGCGAGTGTTTGTGTGTGCTTCTTAAAGTATGAAGTAAACACGTCTGCGGATGTCTAACAAAGTGTAGTTTCCAGGAAAAATAACATTCATGTTTAGATCAGAAAGAACCTTAAGACAGAGTTTAGTTCAGCATAGACAAGGTACGAGTGCAGCAGCCGTAATTATTCATGATTTTATCTATCTACACAGAGTAGGTACAAGGGGAGAATGTTTGAATCCAGCAGTATGAACTTAGGAACACGGTTATGACTGCATCATTCGTACAATAAAGTTTTTAGAGCTCCAGAATGGCACGGCAGAGATCACGATTTCAGATCCTAAGGCCTGAGACGTTTATAAACTCAGATTATCACTTAATAACTACCATTTTTGTGTAGTTCGTCTCTTTTTAAGGGAATGTCGAATAGTAAATATAGTTGACTCATCAGCAGTGACAGTAAGCTGGTAGTATTGTTAACAAAAATTGCTTACGATGTAAATGCGTATTCTTCAATAAAAAATGGGAATTAACAGGTTACTGAAAAACCTACTAGGTGAGAACATCAGCTAGAGTGGCCAATCTTATCCATTTCTGTTGGATACACTGCGACGTGTTGATTTAAGATAATTTTGTATTTTGACCACGCTGCAATTAATATCGTCTGATTGTCAGCTCAATCGAAGTTTTGCAACGGGACCAAATAC
>NW_008755266.1:0-1254 GCF_000715545.1 Opisthorchis viverrini | reverse complement strand
GTCGAGTGTACAGACAGGAATAGCCCACAGATCCGTCTAATACGTGGACAGCTCACACAAAATATGTCTGGTAAATTGGCCGATAGATTCGAGGGAGTTGACAAGATCAACGAGTTTGGCAAATTTCACATAGAATAAAAACTGAGGTATTTTCAAAATGGTATCATGCGATTCCACCATGGCCAAATTTGCCACAGAAGTCTGCCTGAAAGAGTGACGTTGGCCCGAAGTTACCTTGCAGGATTATACACATTTGGAGGGATTTTTCGGAAGACTGCTCACAGAAACAATCATCAAAGCGGAATTCTTTGTGGGAAGTGTGCGACGGTACTGCAGTGAGTGATAAATGCTGGACTAACATACAGCGGTGGTAGCCACGGTAGAGCGAAATTCGCGTCATAATTATCAAGACGTCGTTAATCTGTCTTCGGGCGAATGGGGGCGCATAGGTTCCATTGCGAGCCTGCGGTTTCCTTATTCATACCTATTCTTGTTTCCCCATCATTTTGCGTTAATTCGAAATTCACTTGCTCAATTTCGCTCATGTCGGTGGCCGGTGAAGCCATTTAAATGCACCTGGGCATCACCACGCTAAAATAGTTTGCCTGTAGATTGAACCATTTTGTTTGCACGGGAAGAGGAAACATAAGCATATTCTTTTAAATTTCAGAGTCTTTGGATCCCATGACATCGTCTAAACATGTGGAGTGACAAGGCCTACCATGGTTGCATTCAAGTATCTATGGTTATCGCGTGGCGTTAGTTCGCTTGTTATTTGTGTGAGACTGCTTACACCAAGTGGTGTGCAGACAGTGGTGATGACCATTATGTCCAGTCAAGGAAAGAGCCCTAATTTGACTTTTGTTGCAACCTCTCGGGTACTCAGTGAGTGCGAAATATGCAGGTCCTCTGTTTATGTATCCGACGGTGTTTGGTAAGTGAGCGCTTGCGCATGAAATGACAGCAGTGGGTAGCAGGGCGAAACAAACGTTGATGGCTTGGCAACGGACGGATGGAGGAAAAGTTAAATGATTCCACGTTTCTCCGCTTGTTGAAATGTCCTAGAAGCGACATTTGTGTGGATTAATAAATTGACGTTAGGTTATAGGGGTTGAACGGGGCCGTCACCGTAAGGCGGGGTGAAGATGCGGAGGAGGAAACAGAGAACTCAGAATTGCGCAATTTGCAAATAAAATCTTCGGAGGTGATGCCTTCATACATTCTACACATCATCGTACCCAGCTCGCAATTGCG
>NW_008755265.1:0-1255 GCF_000715545.1 Opisthorchis viverrini | reverse complement strand
TTTCAGCCCAATATAAACTGCTTGTAATTTGGATGAATTTCGGGGATCACCTTCCCTACTTTCGTCCACGTGGTTTAGCATTTTCCCAACGGGCTTGGACAAAGCATCCATACACTTCAGGAAGATGTAAGCTGATTGTTGGAATCCCGATATGAAAGTTTGAGTCACGCACAGGTATGTCGATCCCGATTATCAAAAAGAGAAATCGGGTTCAAAGATCTACGCAAAATTACACAACAGTAAGGAGATGAGTGGGGAGAATTATCATGATGTTAGTAAGATCCAATGCCGACTGACCTGTCAGTTTGGCGACGTCGATTCGGTCGTCAAACAAGCTCACTGAATGTGCAACTCAGCACCCGAATGAGTCATGCCGAGTATGAAGAAAGGAGTGTAGTAAGAAAACCGCCCTCACTCCATAACGGACGGTGGAAGAAACGACAGGCATGCGGATTGCGTGGGAGTGATTGGGTGAGCAAGTACTCTGAAAATGGTGTATTGTGTTTTGTTGGACAGCCAACGCATCGTACAAATCCGAACACACGGAGACAGGAGTTCAATGAATCCGCTGAATTTCGAATGCTGAGGACGGAAATTGAGCAATGATCACGTGGGTTGAAATACACCAGCGGCGAAAGTACCGGTGATTACACAGGGGACATACTAAATGAAGCGGCCCGGCGTTTCGACTAACGAGTGTGCCTTCAGCAAGTAACATGTAGCTAGTGTCTAGTCAACTCACCGTCATGTGGTGTGACTGGATGAATATCATGACTCTCCGTCATGTGGTGTGACTGGATGAATATCATGTGTCCTTTGGGACTCAGCTGCCGTGTGACGTGGGGTCTCGCTTGCTTGATTCGACATTGTACGACCGAATGGGCCAATTGCAAATGATACTAGCACATCTGTAGACTCACGAATACGTCACGGAAATGGCAAATAATTTAGTGCACCAACTCTGTGCGCATGCGTCGTTGCAGCAGTATGTGCATGTTTTCAAAGTTGATTTGATGATCCCCAGCTAATGAATGGAGCACGATAACTGTGTTACGTTCCTGTTTGTTCAACGCTCTGTAGGGTGCCGCTTGTGTTCACTGATTCGAACCCTCGGATTTAGGCTGGTTTGGCTGGTGTCAATACTCACAATCAGTCCAATCAATTTTGCAAACACATTTGGTACGGTCATCGGGCTGAAGCGGATCTTTCGTCGCCCGTTGGTAGGTTGTTTGAAGGTGGAAAGTACACTGAAAAG
>NW_008755264.1:0-1255 GCF_000715545.1 Opisthorchis viverrini | reverse complement strand
AATGCTCCTTCCATCCAACAAGACGGCTGAAACCTTCCGGAATACATAATTACACATTGGAGTTGCACCAACCTTCTAGAATTCATTTCAAAGACAAGAATATTGGCATCCTGTGAGTCTCATCATTTGGTCTTGTTTTTCACAACCAATCAGGCAGGTGATTCTTCTTTCCTTGCATGATCTTGAAATCGCACTTTTGCAACCGGAGTGCCAGACGCTAGGTATCTGCGAGGACCTCTGGTGGTCATGATGCACTCCAGAGGTTTGTGATCGGTCCCGATATGAAATCTTTGTTCAAGCGGATATGGCCTTCTCTTACCCAGGGTCCAGACGAATGTCAACCATTATTTCTCAACAACTGAGCACTTCTGCTGAGCCTTAGTATGAAGACGACTGACACATTCGACGACTCCATTCCCATGCTTTAGGAGTGTGCCGATACTGCAAGCACTAGCGTCCGTTGTGATAATAAATGCCTACCTGACCCTAGGGATCCAGTATCGACGCTTTGACACGTTTAAAAGTCCCAGGTGCTTTTCTTACCCATTCGAATTTCCGATTTCGCCCAAGTAAGTGGTACAGTGTAGCAGCTATTGTGTTGGGATCTTTGACAAACCGGCTGCAGCACGCCGCTAGCGCAAGAAACTGCGGGAGGGATCTCTTTAAATTTGGAGCACCACGGTCCTCGATGTTTACTAAGTTTGTGGAAGGGTGCTGAATTCTCCACGATGCAGACTAATGACCGAGCTTTGTCGCTGAACTCCAAGCGATCCGTGTCTTGGCTTCATTTTTCCACAAACCAGCATCCCAAATACGCAACAATACGTCCTTCAGAATGAACTACATGGTTGTCTTCCAAATTGCTGTACACAGCGATATGAACTCCGTATACGGTAGCGTTCTGTAGTCCCATTGTGTAACAATTCATCAATTGCCGGAATGTGAATAGTTCCAAAGTTAAAGGAAACGTCCTTATTCCAAATTATTACTGGCCGACATTGAACGTCGTTTTCTACCGGTCATCCGAATTGATAGACAGTTTCCAATATCGGAGAGCGAGTCGAACACCGAGAAATATCTGGAATGCTGCGGGGAATCGAAGAGCTCCGCAAATGGACGGAAAGCCACAACCCGGTTTGCGGTCAGCTCAGACAAACGTCGGGAGTCCAGGCAAAACCAGTATTTCCCTTTTGCCTTCTCTACAGGCACAACCGAAGATTCGTACACACTTTTGGCTTCCTCGATTATGCCATTT
>NW_008755263.1:0-1255 GCF_000715545.1 Opisthorchis viverrini | reverse complement strand
TCTTAATCGAATAACGCACGTCAAACTCACCTAATTGGAAATCTGCCTGCTGAATTCAAGATGCCGTCTTTTGAAAACACAGGCTGCCCAGAAATACTACAAATATTGTTACACTTCACCGGCCCGATCCAACACACATAAAACCCAATGTGTTCTGTAGAGAGAGCCGAGCTACCATCAAAGGCCAAGGAAATCAAACGAAGTCATGTTCACCACAATTTTTATCAAAGTAGTCAATCCAAGAGCACAATATGCGGCCTTGTGCGGATAACGTTCCGAACACGGGAGAACAAGCTAAATCTTTCAAGGGCAAAGCTTCCCGGAAAGCCGGGCTCTAAGGGATAAACTCCGGCAAGTGCGAACAAATAACGGGAGAGCGCCATGACAGCCGCAAATGCCTTTTTGAAGCCCTTGGATCAAGCTGTGCGTAGAACTGGTACACATACCAAGCTCCATGCTGGCACAACACCACTTGTTCTCTAAATTCAAAAGCGTCAGAAATAGTGTTGAAGTCTTCGGTGTTCATCAGTAGGCTTGCTGCCAACAATTGTCCATGATCACACTTCCTAAATCCTGGGTTACGCCAGACTTCTCTGATTTAAGCGTCTTAATGGACAGTCCCAAACACCCGAGCTGTCTCAATCAGCAGAAAGGAATCCAGGTAACTCCGCCTTATTTGCGGCTCTGCCCTTTGACACCTTTGACATCGCTCCCGCACATTTCAGTAGTACAATGCAGAAGCTATTTACACTAAGTGGCACCGGTTCTCTTGTTTTCAGTATTGTGTACGCCGGAATGTCAGGTCCGACTGAAGACGGCCTGCTTTTTCATACAAACATTTGCGCAATTTTCCTATGGCTACATAATCACGTATCTCCTGCTCGTAAGGGAACTGAGCACTCCCAAAACCTTCAGGATGGAGCTCCAGGGCATCAAACATAGTGGAAGTTTGGGATCGGCACCAACGAAAGATGTTAAACAGAGCGCTCGGACTCAGCATGTCGCCTTACCTACCAGATAGCGCGGAACCAACTGCCATGTCTATTGAATCTGGTTATCTCAAACGCAAGACAAGTGGTTTTAGTACGTCGTTTAAAATTCCAGCGAGGCATGCCGACCGCCCTCTCATGTCACTGGTCCGGGAACTCGGAACTTTAAACGTGGATTCGAAACGTCTGCCATGCGGACTTTGCACGCGTTTAGTAAAAATGACATTTGGGAACATTGTCCGGAAAATTCACGAAACCGACGCAGT
>NW_008755262.1:0-1255 GCF_000715545.1 Opisthorchis viverrini | reverse complement strand
TTCAGTCAGGCCTCGGGATATTCATTTTTACCAGAAACATTTGCACGACGATCGTTTTTGTTTCTTCAAAATTTTGGTAATTTAAGCTCTCCCTGGTTGATATTAGTGAAGATCGGAATTTAAATTTAACTTCATGCCACTTTGGATGAATTTCTCTGGAATTAACCAGGCTTTTTCGAGGTTGCATTGCTACTACGTAAGATACCATAAGTGTGAACAAATGCCTTACTTCGTAGACATAACTGTGAGGCCCTAGGGCAGTATAAAGTTACAGCATTTTGCGCACAAGCTGTGTGAAACCGGCTGGTGGTGTCGAGACAACAATGGTTAGAGATGTATGTAGACGAAACCGCAGATTTAATGCTATTTTTGTGTCTGGGAGAGGTGTGAGGGATGACCGTGAACTGATCAAGGAATAAGAAGCAAAAACTAAAAGTAATAAATAAAAAGGCAATTTTCGCATGGCACTGATGGGGATCTACAGCCTTCGGCGGTGTACTGCATCAGAAGATAAATATTTGATTACATCCTTTGTGCGATTTAAAGACAACCACCTGTATAAAGTGCAGTTAAGGTAACTACTGGAATATTTTGGTCGCCAAGAAAACGTTTGCTGTCGATTGTTGGGTCTCTCTCAGATCATGTTTCATTCATAATCGTTCCATCCACGATTACATACTACTAGACTGTCCGAAATCTCGAAAGGAAATATATGCCAAAATTTTTGTACATGTTTGCAGAAAAATGGTAGAGAGCTCCACATAAGGATTCCTTCGACACTCAGATTACTTTGACTCGGACTAACGTCATCGTGGATATCTTACATAGGTGCCGAATTCCAGCAAACGCTTTCGAAGAACAAATAAGACCTCCAGAGTTCTTGCAAAGTAAAACGGTTTCACAACTAATATCATAGACACTAACGTATTGTCGTCCATAAATGCCGTCCAAATGCTTCGTCGTGATCGAATTCTGTACCTGCGTTCGGTACTTCTGGTCTTCGGATATTAGTAAACATATTTGTAAACTACGCCTGAAACCTCTTACAACGGAAAGGCGCGTGTGGCGGATAGGACCTAAGTACATGTAGGCGGTGTGTGTCTACTGGATATCTTGAAAAAATGGAGACTGCATGTCTGCCCATCTTTTCTTGAAATGCTTCACTCATGAAACCTCTATCGCAGCTAAACCGCGAAAACAGCCTTTCAATTTGACCCACATTATAATGTAACCAGAAAAGTAGTGACATAAAAAA
>NW_008755261.1:0-1256 GCF_000715545.1 Opisthorchis viverrini | reverse complement strand
CGGTTTGTTGTGCGAGTTTGCGTTCCGTAGTTCTTTTGTTCGCACCGATCGATCGAACGGGTCGATTTCGATGTGTTTGATGATGGATTTTTCAGTGCAGTGCCATGCTCCCATGAAATCTTTGTTCTCGCTTGAGCGTTGATCATACGCGTCATCAGATATGAAAGCCTCAGGAGAGAACTTTTCGTTTTCAATGCAAGCTGTCCAAAAATGTCCCTGGGGACAAGCTGTGGTGTGTGGTTTGTGCAACCGGCGGTACCTCATCGACTATCGCTGTGATAAAACAAGAATGACGATAAAAACCAGAAACTCGCGAATGGAAGTAAATGACACAACGCCGTATTCATCACTTTGATTAGATGTGCTTCAATTCTCTCAGCGTTTCACCGACCAGTTGGATTAGCAACTCAGTTGTACATAAAACTTTCAGGTGAAACCAAGTGAAATTCAACACCACGACGGTGAAAATGGGCAAACCTGACGGGAGTGAAGTACACACCGTTAGGAGACCTTTGACGGTCCCAGTTTTCTACTGGCCCGTATGGTTATAGGATTTCCGAACATGATGTCTGTTTTACCACTCGTTGAAAAAAAGGCACGAGAGTTAAGTAAAGCGGATCATTGTCAATGAACGTTTCATCATCAGAGCTAAAGACCTAATTGTCAAAACTTGGGGTTGATACTGAACAACTGGTTCTTCATGTGTCACATGGCATCATACAGTGAAGAGGAAGCAGGCAAATTCAGCTGGTCCTACGTTGATTCGGAACCAACTAATTTTTCTTCAAGTGGGATCTACCTCGAGGTCACAGAAGTGCATTCCCAACACCTCTACAGTTGCATGGGGGTGAAAATCCAGCCAACACAAAGTAAAAATGAATGATTCAGCTTGTCATGATCATTTTCGAATTGTCTGGGTCTAGACAGGTTTGACTGGATGGTCTATCCAGACTGCCTGCGGACGATTTCACAGCGTGTGCTGTCGCAGGAGCAACGCATGCGTGAATTTCCGTACCTGGAGCAAAGATACCGATCCCTCAATTTCCCTCGATATGACACATGAACTACGACAAAAGTGCACAAAGTGAAAGCCTCGAATTCGAAACAAAAAGGGAAAATCGGAGTGTCGCTTCCAGTCATATGGTCCATTACTTGCACGTGCTGAGGATGAACCTTTGTGGATTTTTTTCGAAACAGAAAGTTTGTTCGAACGGACATTGTACTGCGGACAGTGATGATGATGATGATGATGATGA
>NW_008755260.1:0-1256 GCF_000715545.1 Opisthorchis viverrini | reverse complement strand
CAAAGGCCTTCTTTCTTTCACCTGTAGGTGACAGAGTGTGGATTGATTGAGCATTTCGTATTGGAAATTCTTGTAAAAATGACAATTTTGTATGGCTCATAGTGAGTTGATTTACTCAGATTAAATCGATAAAAAAACTGCTTCTATGTTTACATATTTCCGCTGATCCTCAAAGTAGTAAAATAATAAAAGTAAAGGAGAATATTGACGCGGTCTTAATTGTGGCCACTGGTTCGTTCACTGCGCTTGACAATTCTACTTTCAAAAGTTTCCCTAAATTCTGTTGCCTATTACGTTCAGTGTAATGGCGCAGAAATGGATGTTTCGCTTCAAGGTAGAATTTGTGTGCACTTTACAACATGGAGCTATTGAAAATGATTGCCCATTGGATGAATTTCTAGGCTCCATCAGTGGCCGAACACTTTAAGTGGGTGCGCGTTTTACGATTGCACCATTTTCTACTTTGTGCTAACTTAAAAGAATAACTTCAGTTTGTCTTTCTGCTACCACTGCTGTAAGGTATCAAACGTAGCCAGTTTCTTTTGCGAATACCGACACATCAACATGCTAGCAAACTTACTACTGCCACCCCAAAATGAGAAAACGAAAAGTATGAATTTCTCACAAATGTTTTGACAAAATTTCCCATACGGATGTCCTTTCGTCTTATCTCGGCAAACCTGCTCCAAAAGTACATCTTTTGTTGCTACGCTCGAAAGGAAGACATCCACACCCGATGAGCTAAACGAGTGGTCTGAGTGTGCACTTGTCCGAATAGTTTTGTCCCCCACATCGCAAGAACAAGGAACGGTCTGCGATTGAGCCGCGCGCATGAAGAGCGCCATTGAGACATTGTCAACAAGAAGTATTCTACCACTTGGAAGTAAAGTGCGAGAAATACATCTTTTGGTTTACGAGTGAGCGGTTAGTCTAAAATTGTTGGTTTCCACCGCCGTCTAAGGAGAATAATTCTGTGCAAAATACCGCAGTTTGAGCGATAAAGGACGGTAGATTGTTACTTTATTTTGGCGAGGAAGATACTGAGAACTAAGCATTTACTCTACTTGAGGGAGTGGTTAAGCTAGCGATTGCGGAACCGTGGGCACATATCAGGTTGTACTTTTATTTTGCGAAGGAAACTGATGTTCACGTTGGGCTTGCCGGAATATCAACTGAACGTTTCGTTTAGGATGTTCTTTAGCTGTGTGTGCTGCACCAGGCTGCCTCATTCGTTGTTGAGCAGGTGGCTGTTTATC
>NW_008755259.1:0-1256 GCF_000715545.1 Opisthorchis viverrini | reverse complement strand
GTATTGGTCTCCGTCGGGGTACATCAAGGGAAAACAGTTGCCAACAAATGGGGCTGCACTCTGAATTCTTGTAGCATACTGACGCAAAATTTGTGCATGCTAGCCTATTCACTTTCCAGCTCCAGCGAAATGAGGAACTGATGTACGAATTTTGACCGTCCTAAATATGGGTAGAGGAAACAAAGTCACAGATTCGCAAGGTAACCGGTCAATACAAATTAGAATAAAGATTTGGTGTGTTCGAATGGCAGGTGGATGACGCAGCGTGAACACGGATGTGAAGGCGAATGGGTTAGGTTTTTTTCGTATGCTGGCGTCCAACCTCTCCGGCGTGCTGTTTTTTTTTTCAGTCTCTGAAGAAATATTCGCAAGGTAACCGGTCAATACAAATTAGAATAAAGATTTGGTGTGTTCGAATGGCAGGTGGATGACGCAGCGTGAACACGGATGTGAAGGCGAATGGGTTAGGTTTTTTTCGTATGCTGGCGTCCAACCTCTCCGGCGTGCTGTTTTTTTTTTTCAGTCTTCTGAAGAAATAAACTGCCGACAGCTGTACGGAGGCGTCTGAGTCTGAAGAACAATTTTAAAAAGTCAGAAACCAAACATTGTATTTCCGTCTTACCAGATTTAATCGCTGTCTGAAGTATGGATGCAGTTGGAAAACTGATTCTCAGCTTTCCTCGTTGTTATGTCTAACTGGTTTGCCAATTTGTTGTACCTGCTGCTGACTCCACTCCAGTGCCTAGTGCTGGGAAAAAGATTCACAGAAGGGAACACAACAGCTATATTCCGAACAAGCAAGTGAGTGCGTGCGAGTGCGAAATGTCTTCCGCGCCAGCATTTCACTAACCATGCCGCTTATGAAAGGAAGACGGAGGCAGAGTAGTTTGGTTCCGGTCTCCTGTACAGTTTGGTTGAGAGGTCTCGGTTTCAGGGGTTTCTCCAGAAATCTTCCTGGGTATACATTTCTTCAAAACGCATCATAGATTATCTAGCTTTACAGGCGATGAACAAGATTCCGTTTGACTCAGAGGGCAGAAAGCTGCAAAAATGTGTGTACACCGACCTGTTCGTGTCGGTTCGCAATAGACGCAACGTTGCATCCACCCATCTTGTCTCTCTAACAGTAAAACGTACGGATAGGGCAGCTGATCCTCCTGTTCAAATTCAATAGTGAAGGATACATCTGGATGGGCCTCATTAAATACATTCAGAATAAAGGCAGCATCAGTAGAAGCATTGATTGTACACCATAA
>NW_008755258.1:0-1257 GCF_000715545.1 Opisthorchis viverrini | reverse complement strand
CAAAAGAGGCCGCCCTGTTGCATGTAGAACAAGAATAATCGCATATACTTATCTGCAAGATTTTGGCTCTTGGTTATCGTCAAAAATCTTTTTGTAGACTCAATTTCGATCAAAGATTCCATAAACTTGCGCTCAGATGTATATGGGGCCGAACAGTTGACACATCTCGGAGGGCCGATTAGAACCAGTGAAAGCCAGTATAGTGGGTCTACTAGACCCACTCCCGTGTCATGATGCCTATCAAACAAAATTTCCTTTTTATTTCGTAAAAACGGGAGGTGGGTTTATGAACACTAGTGACATTGCGCGTTCGAAACGTTTGGAATATATAGTCGCTTTGCATCATGTGGCGCGGTGCCCATTGTCAAAGAATCCGCAGTTGTGAACGGGATGATGTGCTCATTCTTCTAATTGTTGAGTGAACTGAATTGAAAATCCCTCGATTTCACGGTTTACCGATAACTGTTCTCAGAGCGGTACCATTTCCTGACGACCGGGCTACTGTTGCTCCCGTGATATCGCACGATTGCTTACTGTTCACTGGATTTTCCTTATCATGATAGACTCGTTATAAAACCGTGATGGCGTCGTCACTGCATATGAGTGCCTCGAATTCCGGTTTGCTCCTAGCGCTTTTGATGAGAAAACACCACAAACAACCTCTATTGAAGCTGTCAAATTTTTCAGTGCACATTGATGACAGGGTGTCCCGATGGCCGTTTGAGTACACTCCATTGAAGTGCACTTTGAAGGCATCAGAAAAAAAAACGTAATTTTTCGATTTCAGTGGAAGCTTTTTGGGCGCGTGATCGGTCTTATTTCACAGCCTTTGACCTTCATTTATTAACTGCGTCGCAACCAAATACCCTTTAGTAAAAGGGGCACGGATACTGCTTAAACACTGAGTCCACAAACCGATGTTAAAATGTACAGTGTCGAATAAAAAAACGAATATAGCCTCTGACAAATGCCTCTGAGAGCTTCAACCTTCGAATAAAGCATAATTGATATAAACCGAACTGTTTTCTTCAGCAAATAAATTGCTAGTTCGAAATTTCAAGATATGTTTTATATTCGTAAGACTGGCTTTTTTCAAACCTTGCACAATCAGCGCCGAAAGACGCGCGCAATAGATCATCTGGTACACCTGACGACAATAAAATTTTGGGTATTTCGCCTACAGAGTGAACCTAGGATTATTTGCCAAAATATTTTCGTGTATCAAACTTTTCAGTTCATTTTTACGACACATTTTTC
>NW_008755257.1:0-1257 GCF_000715545.1 Opisthorchis viverrini | reverse complement strand
GTCAAAGAATCTGGCAATCAGTTGTTTCGGCAGTCACATCATGTGAATTCTACTCGATGGTCTCGATGAAAAGATTTATCTCATATGGCCGGAACGGTCATCCAGAGCGAGCTAAGGTTGAACAGGACATAGCGCAAACGAAGGTCACCTCAGTCGAAAATCTCAAAGAAAATGAACGGATAGTTCAGCAATAGACTATGGCCACTTTGAGCGCGACATGGCAAAGAGTGAAGGATCATGCTTAAATGTCAACTGAACGTCAGCCTATCAGAAAACGGACAAACTAGCCAACCAGTAGGATCGCCCATCCGAGCAACCAATCAAAATCAAAGGTCATCCCCCTACCAACGAGACGCGCCGGAATATAAGCACTGCTAAAGAGTGACACAGTGTTACTCGTCCCATTTATTGATGATGTCACCTCAACTACTGACGCACCATTAGCAACCAAGGTGTCATGTTGTACAAACAGAACAGTAACAAAAACTTACTAGTCTGTGTGCAAATTCTTCCTAAACCGTGTCCATTTTAGATGATAACGGGACTCAAATCCCAGTCGTTTCAAATACACATATCAATTTTAGGGAGGAAAATATCTGAATAATATAATCCTGGCTTTCGTACCCTGATTGTGAGCAGTTAACTCTTTCAATGCGTCCAATCCAAAGCTTGATAACGTTTGAATTAATGCTTTTTAATATCCTTCTCGCAGAAATTTGGGCCACTTCAACATTCGGCTGTCTTAGAAAGGAAATTTTGTTGGTTTCTTCATAGTTTAATGATTTTATGTAAATCTCAAGTAATTTAGAGAGCTTTCATCAACCACAAGACGGTCTTACCAAGTGTATATCTGGTCACTTCGAAAGAATAGCAGTTATTCAGTGATACGGAAACAAAGTAATGATTCTTAATCGAACACTGGCTGTTTTTTCTCATGGAGGGAATGACAGCAGCCTCTCTTCAAACCCATAAATACGGAACGTTATTTCGAAATAAATATTTGATGGACCCAGAGTGGAGGAACACATGTTGCTACATGACCACAGGCCTTTTTAGCGATAAAAACCAGGCAGGAGCAGCCCCCCTAAAGAACCGGTAACGGTCATCACGACAAGGGACAACAGACACCCGTTTCCCACACTTCCATGAGACGACATTCTGCGACAGGGAACCTGGACACTTTCCACCACGCCAGTGTGCGATCGGTTAAATCCAGTTTACTGGTTTGACGACCAAATGGTATGTTCCCTGTGGACA
>NW_008755256.1:0-1257 GCF_000715545.1 Opisthorchis viverrini | reverse complement strand
ACAACAAAATCTGTACAACTATTCTTGAAGTGACATGCAACCCATAGGATTGCTGAAAAAACTTCAGCAACATACTGCAGGTCTCACACTTCTACGTTTTATTGGATAGGCGTGCAATCTGATGTTTAATTAAAGCAAGGTTGATAGAAAAGCGCAGAAGAATAAATCAAAGACGAATCAACGCCAAGGTGTAAGTGCAGTGTGACAGTTGATTCACACGTTCCACGGCTATCTATCTTGGAACTAACGTACACAATCATTCCATACTGGACAGTCCTTCTGCGGTTGACCACAGACTGCGACGGAAGTTTGAATGTGAAATCAGGACTACAGTATACAAACTCCCAAGCTACACGTCGTCTTCGGATAAATGTCCGGAGTAAAATAAAAGGAACGGTACTGTTCATCCCATCCCTGTGGCTAGTCCCAGAAAGGGTACACAGCAGCCTTATTCCAAACAAGCGAGTGTGTGCTATTTCAAAATTTACAAGGGCCCCGCGTTATCTGGAGGGCACTTTCTGGCATTATTACAAACAGTCTGATAGGCGTTAAGTGAACTCCTCCAACATCGATCCTGCTTCAGAGAGATGCCTGAACGCTAATCACATTTGGGCGTGCTTCTGTGGCATACATGAACTCTCGTCGGATTTTGCCAAGTTGATTGAATGGTTGGCTGGCCTGGATGCTTACCGGGTTTCCCGTTCAATTCATGGCAAATATTTGGGTGTCAGTAGGTTTCGACCACCCTAGGGTTACCTTCAGGATTCGGACATTTCTGATAGATATAATACTCTCATTCGCACATTAGCCACGTCTTGTCGGGGCACTTAACAGGTACCAAAAATTTTTCGTATATACCGGTCAATTTCAACTGGATTGTAAACTAGACTACGTTTCAGAATTCTCTTCAATAATGTGTTGGTTCATTTGTCTTGGTGCGCATATTGCTCGTGATAGTACTTGTATCCCAAGGAAAAATCACCCCAACGTTGCCGCTCCCGAGGATGTCTAGAACACCATATGCAGGAGTACCATACTTGACCCAATCGAAATTCCCGGGACAAACTAAAGTGAATTGGTATTTTGCTTCTCCAGACTGTAGTTTAACCAGCGTAACTGATGTATTTTTCCTCCCACAGTAAGAGACATAAGATTGAGCAAGTCGCAGGTAACCTAACATATCATGTCTTGCCCGGAATGGTCGTGCTACGGAAACGACAGAGGCGAATCACGCACCTCGGTCCACCTCCCTCACAA
>NW_008755255.1:0-1257 GCF_000715545.1 Opisthorchis viverrini | reverse complement strand
TGACAACCCACTGACAGTGTTGGATTTATTCACCAATTTACCATCTCCCGCATGCAGTGCGTAGCTACCTACCCTCCCCCCAATCATCGGTGAACGAAACTGCCGTAGCTACAACCACTGTACGACGAGTACGCGGTTATTACAGTCGACATTGATGATGATGATTTCTTACAAAACTTGTTGTCCGAATACGATCCCGACCTGCTTTATATCTGTTTAATTTCATGATACCCTGTCTATACGTACGACGTTTTTCTCCTCTTCAAAGAGGAGAACGCATGGCTGATTTTGGACGAACCGACTGGTCGTCGCGTCCTTCCACCAACTCACACATCCGCACATATTGCTCATCGACACACAGTCATTGAACACACCACTCAATCCTAGAAACTGGACTCGAGATTGCGGGGCGTCATACGGACCTATGAAGCTGTATCGTCTGCAACGGGTGTAGCCCATGAGGTCTAACGTTATGGTGGTGTTTGGCGACGAAGCAGCTTATTTCTGGATCTCACTAGACGTGTATGTCAGGTTTTTTTGTAGTATACTTTTGAGACGTGACCTCGGCGAGTAGTAGTAGCGGAAATGAGACGATTTCATGTCTTTGGTAGGTATCAGAACTATATATAGTTTTGGGCTGGTTCAAGCAAATCCTTAACGAGACAATTGGAGGAGTGTTCGGTTGTCTAACAGGGAAAATATGTCCAGCACTAAAAGTTTCGATGGTTGGACCACGCATTACGTATGTCAAATCATCGTTTGCGAAGAGCAATGCTATTTTCCAACTCATTTTAGCGGAAATAGAGAGGTGGTCAGCGTCTGACCTTCCATAAATTTGTGAAAATTCTGACGAAAAGTTTGGGTATTTCCGATCCGAATCATATCCCAGGATGAGGTCGACGTGATCCCTTTGTAAATGGTTAGAGACGTCTCAAGATATGACCGCTAGTTGCTATCAATAGCGCTCTTATTATCAGTTTCTGTCCAGATTTTCTGAATGAGTGTATGGAGCTCTAGGCACAGAAAGCTTCTAATGGGTTAACAACACGTTCTTCCCCTCTTCTACTACTTCACTCGCGTCGGACATAATGACAAAGTTTGCCTACGGCTGAAATGATATCTTCGATGCCGTGGGTGGCCTGAAGGCGTGATTCTTGCGTGTGTTGCGGGATTAAAGGGCAAAACGTTTGCATTATTTTGCTAGGAAGTATGTAAGAAATGATATCTATAAGTGGTGAATAATCGCATGTCTTAAAT
>NW_008755254.1:0-1259 GCF_000715545.1 Opisthorchis viverrini | reverse complement strand
GTGTGGAGGCGACGCGGGAGTTTACCATTCCAGGAGGTTAGTTTATTGTTGCTTACCTACACATCGAATGAGTTCCGTGTGGGTAGATGCGTATTTGAGAAGTAGGACGCTGGTTATTGGTTGCGCCCTAATCTTCCAGTCACGTTATTCCTCGCTTCGCGATCCGACATGGTTATAAACGCTGATAATTTTTATAGGACTGTTTTTCTGAATGTGTGGTGGGTATCGCTGTCACGCTGGTAGAAGTGCGTATGAGGAAGCACAACAGAATTTCTGGCTCATTTCATCAGTGCCATATCAGGTAACGGGGATCGGAGATGGCTCTGGGTGACCCAACATGTTCGAGCATATCCGCAGTGACTTAGCCTTTAAGACTCGTCTCCGGATTCCATCTAATGCGTGAATCCAATCGTTTCTGGCAGTTCTTCTCGGAGGCTACATCTGGGATTGGAGGATCACTATTTTCGACGGTGCGAGCAACCACACTGTGTGTTGTTGGAAATGAATGTGCCCGGATGTGGTTGAACGGATCCGGCGATAGCATAGTCGGTGGAGATATTGCAGTTGTGAACGGGAGGCTGGAAATTATGGACAACCGGAGAGCCGACGGTTTCCGAAATATTTTACAATACCACTAAATTTGGAGGAGGAAGGCAGGTTGGAAAATGTGAGAGAAAATTTCGTAAGCATACTGTCTGATCAACGCGAAAGCATCAAAATACACTGGGATATGATAGCCGTAACTATCGGGACAGCGATCCATCTTAAATAACGGGAGACCAAAAGAGCGCGTCACTGCTCAGCGGATATGAGTGTACCTAATATGTTTGATGAGGCAGACTGGAGTTAGTGTCAGGGCATACGAAAAACAGAGATGCACGGTTCACAACCACAAACATTCGGCATACGAACGTCCCGTGGATTTGGAATTCATGAACGCAGCTACAGTATGAGATTGTTCTTTTTCAGCGCTGTAAAATGCGACCACACTAGGGGACTCCTCATGGAAAGTTCACCGAGAACTTGAAGTCAACTCCTAAATGAAGAAGCCCTACATCATCTATTCGCAGTAGTCTTATCCCGGAAGCTCGAAAACTCGAAATTTGTGGCCTAGTGATGCACAATTTTGAAGCCACAAGTGATGCGAATTAGCAAACGTGAGTCGAGCACTTGAGATTCGTCCAATGACTACACCATGCACGCACAAACACAGAGTTATCTTAATATGAGGACGGAGGATAACTCATGTCATCTGTCCA
>NW_008755253.1:0-1259 GCF_000715545.1 Opisthorchis viverrini | reverse complement strand
CCGGTTTTCTTGGGACGAATGTCGCAAAGTTTGCATCTCTTATTCGCAGCCCACCAGGCGTACACCGAAATTACTTTCGCTGAAACCACAGGGTTTTTGAATTTGTGACCTTTACGAGGAGTTATCCATATCCGTTTGCACCTTTTGATGATACACCGTTCATAACATTTCGTTTAAGTGAGCGAGAGTTCAGGGTCACTGTCACCAATTTGAATTTTGTTACCAGTTTACGACAGATACGTCTCAAACTCTTACTTTCATATATTTTGTCGTTCTTCGGAGTTCTCTGATGAGATTGCATCTACAGAATGTCCAATGCAAATTCCATCCTGGAAAATTGGTCAGGGGGTGTTTGTAGGCTTTGTTCCTTACATGTTCAACAAACGAGATGAATCTGTTCAGCGATCTTCGAAACAACCCACTTTCTTATGCAGCTTGACTTCCATAACGGTGTTAGATAACTGCATAAATAATTAAGCGACTAGGCAAGGGCCAGCTCTGCTGGATGATCACATTTTCCAGATGGGCGCAGCTTGACTGAATAATACAGCGTCACCAAGCTACTGAAGGTAAAGTCCAGACACAAAGGAATATTCTCTATTGGGAATATGACGATCCATAGGCGGAAAACGTCCCAAAGCGCAAGTGCACTAATGGCAACGAAGGAAATCGACTCCCGGTCACCATGATAATGGCAGCCGTTCTCACTTACCTCGATTGCTTATCGCAGCTGCTAGGAACGTGTCTATGTCTCCCGCTTCACAATTTTCACTTAGGCTTTATCGTGACCCTGTTCATACGCCTAACAATCCAAGGCCACGAAGCCGCTCAACGATTTTAGGCTTTAGTTCAAAATGACGTGTCAAATCGTTACAGTACTGCCGCCCCCAGATCCGTTATTCTTGTTCCACATTTTCTGCAGTTTGAAGTGACAAGTGGGAAGCTCCTTGCTCTGCCCTCCCTCTTATTGTTTTTGCTCGGTGTTTCCAAATCTTAACGATCGCGTCTGACCTCATCTGATATTTCCCTCATAAGAAAAGAAGAGCCCTTTTAATTTTGATTCCTTACCCATGTCGCCTCAGGGGTGACCAACGGAGAACGCCCAACGTCTACATCCCTTTCCCACAAAAATCCCCAGTACGCAGAAACCCCACTAGTCATGATCCTATCCTGACTGAAACATTATCATCTCACTAGTTGGGAATAAACATTATTATTAACTGTCGTTGGTATTCATGCGACTAATCGATTCACATTCG
>NW_008755252.1:447-1259 GCF_000715545.1 Opisthorchis viverrini | reverse complement strand
TATCTGGTTCACCAAACTTACTGTTCATTCACGGGTTGAGGACGAATGGATAAGTCCTACTGCTTTCATTTTTCCGGAGGTGACGGCCATTCTCAGGTTCTCAGCACTTGATAAGCTACAAGAGTAGCTACATGGCTAGCTGCATGTATTTGGCTGATACGCGTCACTGTGAAGCCTTGAGCTGGACGGCTCCAGCCACCACATGAATACGTCGTCAACATGCATTCTGTCAGAAGATCGGGGTAGCGCAGCATGCAACAGACTTATCCTGGCGGAAATCCAGCCCGACGATAGGCACAACCGGATAATGCGAGTATACAGCACGCGACCATGGTTACATCCAGGTTATTTGAGCTGCACTGCATCAGTGCTGCTCTACAAAAATGAGACAAATTGGTAGAGCGTCCCAGTGGCACTGTTATTAACGGTGCGTGCGTTAACAGTTCCCCACCTGTCACATTTGTCGTTTATCTGGGAATTGATTTAGCTGAGTGTGAATCAGCTGCCTTACTGCATACATATGCACACAATGTAATACCATACTGAGGTTCGGAACCAGATAGCCGATTGTGGTCATCTACGATGCCGGCCCGTGTGATATTCTTATTTATCTTGACATTCGCAAGGCGTTTGTTGAAGTTCCAGTCGATGCAGTCTACAATTAATTACGATCGACGGGTATCTATTGTCAAACTGTGATGGTTCACTTCTTACCCAAATATGGAATCCAGGCCAACAAAATCGGGATTTCATCCTCATCAGCCCTTCCCAATAGCAGGGGGACTTTTCATGGTAATGTGCTTGGCCCCCTA
>NW_008755252.1:0-203 GCF_000715545.1 Opisthorchis viverrini | reverse complement strand
CGAGTTCTACTTTTCTAGAAGTAAGAGACCTATGTTGTAAGTATTTCTGTGCTTTTAGCTTAAACCAAAATGCACGGTACAGAGTGGCTTAAGTTCGCAATCTCTGCGCTTACATAATAAGTCATGTTTAACTGTCATCTTCACACATTTTGTAGGTCCCATTCTTGAACGCAGTCCTCGCAGAACTTGCAGGCATGCTGGAC
>NW_008755251.1:0-1259 GCF_000715545.1 Opisthorchis viverrini | reverse complement strand
CGAAATGTTTTGCCTGGTACTCTTTCAAAACTACTTGAAATGAAATGAATCAGGACAAACTTCAACGGGCCAAATTCTCCACAAAATCATCCTCCGCATTCACGTGCTCAGTCACAGCAGCCATTAAAATGCGAATATCGCAGGCCTTGAATATCGTGGGGATTGAATAGGTTTAAACAACAATCAACAAAACTGCGGTCGTTTGGGAAGATCTCATACGCCCGAAAAATTGCCATCAAATGTTAAAACTTTATGTTAAATTTTTCCTCCGTCAAGCCACAGTTTCAGAGAAATTTTGGGTGTGCGTCTAGCCTCCGGCTGTGTCTAACCTTCGTGGGCCTCACGAAATACTCATATTTCTAGCGTATCCAGTAATTCGGTCGCGTTTTTATGCTTAACAATGGGCAATTAGGATATAGGCGTATTAGTTCCGGTACCGAGAGGCCTTCGTCTACGGGACTGCGGAAATTGAAGCAATGGAGCGTTGCATGGGGTTCATCAAAAGTAGATAAGATCAGTTGCATGTACTCATACGCCCGAAAAATTGCCATCAAATGTTAAAACTTTATGTTAAATTTTTCCTCCGTCAAGCCACAGTTTCAGAGAAATTTTGGGTGTGCGTCTAGCCTCCGGCTGTGTCTAACCTTCGTGGGCCTCACGAAATACTCATATTTCTAGCGTATCCAGTAATTCGGTCGCGTTTTTATGCTTAACAATGGGCAATTAGGATATAGGCGTATTAGTTCCGGTACCGAGAGGCCTTCGTCTACGGGACTGCGGAAATTGAAGCAATGGAGCGTTGCATGGGGTTCATCAAAAGTAGATAAGATCAGTTGCATGTAAATCGCTGATACACATGTTAATAAAAGAGCATAACCTGCCATAAATTTTCTTGCGATATGTTCTATATTTTTTGGAGAGTTTTGTTGGGTTTTCTTTCTTCCGTTAATCCGCAGATGACAATACAATCACACAGACAGGCAGGAGGAAAGCAAATAATAACACATGTAGATAACGTATTGCCGAATTCAGGAAGTGATACACTGTGTCCGGTGGGTCATGGAGGAAGTTCGGTATTCACACGGAGTGGAATTTTCGAAGGCAATGACGTGTTCCTGATATGCTAAAGTGGACAGATGGTTGAATTCGGAATGTCAGTTCAAAATTTCGAGCACCGCCTAGGCATACTAGGGCTTAATGGTGCTGGACAGTATTGTAGCAGAATTTTTCCAACGGGTGCATGACTGCTTCAGTGGGCA
>NW_008755250.1:0-1260 GCF_000715545.1 Opisthorchis viverrini | reverse complement strand
GAGCATTTTTTGCTCTTCTACCAACGGATTTTTATATTCATAAGCGGAATGCATCGAATGATACATGCCACAACCAGTGCACGCTCAGGCAAGGAACACGGGCGTCCGACAAAAGTTGCTTACGTTCTAGTTTCTCCTTCTTTCGTTGCATAAGGAAGATTATGAAGTTCATCATGCGGGAGGATTATCTTTTGAGGAGAGTGTATGCAGTTGACATGAGAGGTGCCAACCGTGCAGTCTTTTGCATCGTCGTGGACAAGAGGTGGGAATGGGGTGGACAGGCTACGGAAAGATGTGGAGAGCTCGAAAGGCTCCCGTACACAGAGCGGTGTCCGTCGAGGGTACCCTCCCCGTTCCTACTTAATTTTGTGACGGACGATATTATGCGAGGAAAGCTCATATATATCTTCTAAATTCGGTTTCCAAATACCTTCTGACAAAATGCTGTCGATTTGGAGTATGCAGACATAATTTCAAAAAAGAAGAGAAGGCGCAAGTGTGCTTGGATGAACTGACCTACTTCATCCCGTCGTTTGGTGTGTGCTTTGTACCCACAAAGCGTCACGTTATCATGATGATGCTTATCAACAGTCGGTGGGCGGCGTTCCGTCAGGCACAATCACAAGGTTAGTCAGAATAAAGCGTAAGTTTGCTCGTAGTTGCAGGTAATTGAACAATTGGGTGACAGGGTAAAATCAAGAGAAGAAAGGAGATAGCTGCGGGTGTGCTATCACACTGGGCTTAACGGTGCCATTTCATAACTGCCATGAAATACTTCGTTTTCTGGATCTCAATGTTGAGGTGATGGGGCCATTATGTACAATTCGGTGGAGGGGGAATCCTCATAGTTTGAACAATGCTGACGTAAGATCGCAGGTATTTTTGTGGCCCGGTTGGGGAGGTGTCGCGGCGCAGCGTTTTATTTACGTTCGAAGTTGTATCCGGTTTGATAGTAACGTGACGGATGATGTCAATGGGAGAACCTGAAATGCTCGAGTCGCGTTTTCTAATTCTAAACACCTGTGGCGTCTGAACGGTATATCAAGTAACGTGTGTATCAGGCTGCGGCACGGGCTGTTTTGTTGTATGGGTGAGACATGGCCTGTTCGAGAGGCGGAACCAAGGCGTTTTCAGGTGTTTGACAGTGGATAGATACGATAGACCGTATTGGTCGGTGTGGGCGAATCCATATGGCTGAAGTTAGCGATGTTTTGGTTGTGCACATGTGATTCCGATTAGGAATGTCTCCTTGTAGTCTGC
>NW_008755249.1:0-1260 GCF_000715545.1 Opisthorchis viverrini | reverse complement strand
TTTCCTAGGAGCAGTACGTAGGTAAGTTGTCTTGCCCATCTGAATTGGACAAGTTAGAAAATGATTTAAAGTTTTCCACAAATTTCCTGCCCGGTGCATAAGTTTGTCGTCTTTTTGAAAATCGTAACATCATTCATAAACACGCTTTGAGAGTTTGAGAGCGATGCGTTCTTTTGAAGTATTCGTCCTCTATTTGGGATGGGATGGATGAGTAGTGGGGCCAATCTAGTGAACAACACTTTGATCCAAACACGCGAACCGACGGGGAGTTAAGATTTTTATCGTCTACCAGTCAGTTATCAGGTGCGGTTGTGACATTTGCATAGTGGGCAGCCGTCTCTGTGGAAGACTGACTGAACACTTAGCTACTCATCTGGCACACACGATGAGATAGCAATCAATTTGCAAGCCCAGCATCATCGATTTCAAGAAGCCTTCTAACTCCTTTCACCGTAGACAACAATCCACTCTTCTGTTGCAAACCGGTCCTTATCACTTGAGCACTATTGTTTCAGCTGAGATGGCTAGCCAGTGGACGCTGTTTAGTCCGAAGAGGTGATCTCTTTGGTTCCGTAAGCTTTGTCACCAAATGTGGTGATATAATGAGTGAGTGTTCAATTAGCGGTGTAACAATGCGCGTCTCAGCGCGCTGGTGTGTTCCCGCTTACAAAACATAGTTTGAGTTATTGTAGGTGTCGAATTCAGTAGCACTAGCCCATTATTTTCAGAATGAAAGCGGTCGAACACAGAGAAAGAGTACTTCAGCACAGTTCGAGTGGTCTTTTCTCATAGGTTTCTTCAAAATGATCTGCAGCGGGAGCGGTTTTAGGTCAAGCAAATCAGACAACAAAACTGGACACGCTTGCTCAACTCTCAGTTCATCCAAATCCTGGTCTACAGGAACACTACAAAGATGGAGAGCGTTGAATTCAAGGATTCTGGAATCCAACTTGGTGAAAGTTGCTTCAAATGTTATGTAAGTTGCGTTACTTGTGCCGTTTCACATGTCAGGTACTGCACGGTTCTTCAGTCGAACACATGATTAGGTGATAGGTCATACACCCAGCATATTTGTTAGGTCTGCCATATGCGCAAAACGAAACGTACCAGATACACAAACAACGCGAAATGCGAGCGGGTCGAACAAATGTGTTATTTATCGTAAGCCAAAAAATCAATAGTTCCCCTTTAAGATTTATCGTGATGGGAATTCCGACCATAGCAGCCCGGAATCCGGCGACTGCTGCATGGTTCGTACTT
>NW_008755248.1:0-1260 GCF_000715545.1 Opisthorchis viverrini | reverse complement strand
TGATGCTTTTAAAAATTTCCACTGTTCGCACAAGGAAAAAAATGGTGGGAATTTTTTTCTTGCAGCTTACCTCGGACGAATGTTCATTTCAGTCGGTCGGACGCGCGGCTTAGTCGGCTGTGTATCCTCGGACAAGGCGGGCAAAATGACGCGATGAAGATTATGTCTGCCTAGATCGAAACTGCGACAGATACAGTATGTCAAAAGAAATATAATGACGCACGTGGACGGCCAGTAACACTAATTAGGAATTGCGTACCAATCAAGTAGGGGAAGAGGCTGAAGAAATTTCCTTCCGGTGTCAGCAGTATCATCGCATTACCTCCAGGGTTTCGTGAAATTTCTTTGTGAAGACATTTTTGGCACCACTTGCCGACCGATTGGAATGGTTCAGGCGGATTCGAGTATTCAGCTTGCTGGGACCAAAGAGACTGAACAGTTAAATTTTCCAGACATATTTTAATGCGGCACATTAAGAAAGTGTTCTAAAATCCGCTTGGATGTGTTGCTGCTGATGTGTTCTAGGTACCGTTTGACACAAATGCAGATGGATTAGCTTGGATGAACTGAGAGTTTGTGGATTCGTTGCCCGTTCAAGGTTCATTTTAAGGGCCATCGTCGACAGTATGACATCAGTGTTCAACACCAGTGCTTCACTGCCGTACAACCAAGATTTATTTGAAACCCTTATTGTAAAGAAAAGAATAAAGGTGAACTGTGAATGGACTTAGTGCCAGCTTACCACAACCATTCCGAGGTGCCTAAACCTCCAAACATTCATTCAAGCTATCTGAATAGAAACTGACAACAAGAACGCCACTGACATCGGTTGGCAGCCATATCTTGAAGCGTCTCCAACCAGGAGCAGTGAGAATCACGCGGTCCCCATCGTGGTAGATGAGTAGCATCAGCAGCACTCAAACGTTTCGTAATCTCCTTCATCCCCTTTTCCAGGTCAAGGGTTAGCCACCTCTCTGTTTACGCCACTCTGAGTTGGGCAGGGGAAACAGCACTCTCTTCGGCAAACGACGGTTTGGCATACGCAACACATATTTCAACCAACACAGCTTCTGGTGCTGGACACATTCTTCAATGGAAGTACCCGTCGCACAACCGAAAACTCGCTTCCTAACTGCCACGTTACGGATACACCGATACCGACCCACGTGGGCTATGGTTCTGAAACAACGATTGTCAACGCCGGAAGGCGTCTCACTTCCACTGCTCGAACAGGCCGAGTTTCACAGCCATACAACAAAA
>NW_008755247.1:0-1260 GCF_000715545.1 Opisthorchis viverrini | reverse complement strand
AGCAATTTTTGCATGAATGAACACGTCCCAGCTAGTGAAGATCAATCCATGAGATATTGACGTCAGAAGATTTTGCACTTGTTCCGGAAGAGGGAGCATTTACAGACTAGCCGACACTTCGGTAAAATTCTTCTATGCTTATTCACTTTCCCTGAAGCAGTCAATGTTTCCAGGTTTCTAGTGGAACATCTATGCCTCGAGGTTCTGAGTCGCAAATTATAGGCTGTTTCCAAGCTGCAAATCCTCTGTCTTCTGATTTTGACGGCAGTAATCTTGCTTTGACAGTTGAGTTGATGTACCCTTATAACCTGTGATTTCAGTCAACCAGGCGTACGCGGAGATTCCTGGTTTGTACGCGGAAATCTTAATTTTGGAGAAACCCGCTGGGATTACTACCACCCGCCAATTGTGAATTTGCCACTACATCAAGGGACCCAATGGGTGATAGACATCACCAGGCAAGTTGAAGGCTTGTTGACATGGTATTTCTTCGAGGATTAAAAACTTTTAGCCCAAGTCAATTAGTCCACATATAGTTTGTAAAACTTGTGTTTTATTTCCTTTGTTGAGGACATTTCACCTATTTGGAAATATGCACTCAGATTAACAGTGAAGAATGCATACAGAGCGATTCAAAAATACATGCATCATAACTAACCGACTTTAGCCCGTAGAGGTGCAAGGAAATAACCTTCTATTGGCTGAAACTTGCCATAATCGATATTTCCACCAAACGGCGAATCACAACACTAAAAGTGCACAATTGTCTTGTTTATAGGGTCTGAGGCTAATCTCAGCAGGCTAAAGTAATATTCAAATTAGCAGCTTGTTTAAGTAATTTGGGCTACACATCTGCCAGTATCAAAAGTGTGCAACTTGGGCCTTAAAATATATTACTATTGTGTTTTTCTGTTTTGTGATTTGCTCTTTAGCGTGTTGTAAGAGAGTATCAGAACAAAATGTCATGCCACTGATAGCCGACTTTTTCAGCAACTCATATTATTAATTTTTATCCTTTCATTCACTTTTCACCTTAAGTATTGGCACCTCACCTTGCCATTTACCAACATTCAGTTGCACTAACGCAACAGATGTACAGTTCACTTACGTGTCCTCATTGTATGTTTGTTCTTTTTTGTCGCAAAAATACGCGGGGTAAAAGCATTAGTTGATAAAAATAGCGTTGCATCAAATAGAAAAAATAAGTCCGGTTTTGTCCTTCTCGGGGATAATCAGGTAGGCCAAGTCCCCGAGTTTCCG
>NW_008755246.1:0-1261 GCF_000715545.1 Opisthorchis viverrini | reverse complement strand
CGATTACTTTAAGTGAACAAATCCCCAGGGCCATCCGTCAGCGCCGACTTTGCGGACGGTACCCAATGTAAAAAGATATCGCCACTTGTGGTGAAACGTGATTAGCTTGAAATGGACGAAAGCTGCAGATATTTCTGCACCCAAAATTATCCAGTGAACTTTATGATAACCTACATTTGTTTGTGGACGTAACATATTTGGATGTGCTACCCCTGTAAATAATTTTTCAGATTATATCCGCTTCATTGGGCAAATACCGTGGTGTGTGTACTGCCACCTCTGTAATTGCTGTTTTCAGTTATCTTGGCGGAAAATATGTGCACTATTTTTGGAAAACACTTGTTAGGCCGGAATAAAATAAGGCCTACGGATGTGGATGGCCTATGGATGTACATCAAGCTTGATTGTAAGTTACAGAAAAGTTTTCCAATGAGATTGAAAAAACACGCCGCGAAGATCACGCCGTCAATCATAGAGGGCAACTGAACGAACCAAGCGGACGTACGTGATTAACCTATGGTTGAGGGTTTACGAGGGCAAATAAATGGTCACATGGAATGAACGAAAGCGTCCATCACTACCGGAAAATTCCAACGTCCTAAGAGTATGACATGCTTACCTGAATTCCGTCGGCCATTTAGGTTTGCACATATGTCCCGGATTTTATTGAGCTACTGACTTCACGAAATGAAACACATCATAGTTAGGTTGTCGAAATATCACCTTTATTCACTCGGTTAAAGAGCAAGGGGCAATGCTTACTCAATAAAGGGAGAAGTTAAACGGCGACAATCCCGTGTAGGCTTGTTGTTTATACAGTGCAATCGATACAGTGCATTGCGCGAAACTTTACAGCTTGGTGCCTACTGACCACAAGGCCTCAAGAAATAAGAGACTTACGCAATGCATGAAATCTCAGCAACAGACCACCAATATTGAGATTATTGCCCTTGCATGGGTTACTCGAAATCATCGCCGTTTCTTTGATCTAATTGGCGCACCTCAGCGTTGGTCCTTCTATTAACCCAATAACTCACCGTTTTTGGCCAGCTACTCCTTAGAGCCAAAAATACAAGATCACAGATTTTTGGGGCCCAGTATGCCGGAACTCAGTGATTCAGTCAGCGCTCAACATCGTAAGATGCCCACTTTGCAGACGGTCACCATGCACACTCTTGCGTTTTCTGGACCGGTCGGGGTTTAGAAATCGAAACAAAAACATCTACGGATTCATCTTGGGGCAAGACTGAGTAGCATTACC
>NW_008755245.1:0-1261 GCF_000715545.1 Opisthorchis viverrini | reverse complement strand
TATTCCCAAAAGGCTGCAAAAAACTAATCTTATCCGTTGCCTTTTACAGGTGGATCACGAACTTCGTGGAATTTAACTAAGATTGATTTTTTGTAATGAATATTTACCAGTAATCTGAACAATCTGAATAGCATAAACGAGAGATTCGGTTGTCTCTCGTAAAAACCAAATTGATTTGCAAATGAGTGTATTTCTCGAAAACAGTCCAATTTTGTTTCAAGTGGAACATAAGGTTGACGGAAACTCGGGGACTGCGCCTAGCTTATGAGCCCCAAGAAGGGCGAAACCGGTCGTGGGTTATCAAAGAGTATTCAGTAACCTTGTGAGTAGTTTTCTCTATGAAAATTCGGCATCATCTTTGAGGTTCGAAGTCGAAGAACCCCACAACAATTTGTCTTCCGGAAATCGGTCTTCGTATACACTTCTCATTGGTAACCAGCGCAAACAATCGAGCGGAATCACGATTACTTTTCTTCGCTTCATCCACGTTTTCCCATATTCTTTTCCGAGTAAACAGATTGTTCCTACTGGAGTCATGAGGATAAAGTTAGACGCTTAAACTCATCTAAAACCTGAGATAACATTCGAATCAATCTCTTGCATATGATATTCTGCAGCCTAATGCGG
Source organism: Opisthorchis viverrini (assembly GCF_000715545.1). Lineage (NCBI taxonomy): Eukaryota > Metazoa > Platyhelminthes > Trematoda > Opisthorchiida > Opisthorchiidae > Opisthorchis > Opisthorchis viverrini. The sequence continues at coordinate 634 of NW_008755245.1, read as the reverse complement.
ACAAAGAACAGTCCATGGTTCGGTTGAGCTAGTATGTGCAGCGACTTCATAGAAATTTCCACGGCATATCTATCAAACTTATAAGTAATATCATGTTCCGGAGTTTCAGTGATTAGCTGAACAACCACCGGCGTGTTTAGCACCTGCGCAAGAAATCCCTTTGTGAGATACAGGACAACGCAGCAAAGAGCTCATTCAACCACCGCATGAAGATAAACAGTGAATTGATATCCAAATGCTCTTCCTCCTGACGGGTAATAAAAGGGGACGAGACAAGGACTGTTTCTCGATGTGTGCGTTTGCTCAGTTCATTATGTACCACCACTCTTTTCTAGGATCTTCGGTGCTCGTTGCAGAGCAAAAATTCGTTTCATACACAGCAGCTATGGTCATTGCATACACCACGTAGCTGAAGTTTAGACATGTAACAGTTTTTCATGGCCATCAATAGGAACATGCATGCAAAAGGAGCACAATTTCGTTTCGACGGTTTAAAATTTTGGGATTTCTTTATCCGAACACGGCCGGAACGATGACTCAAGACTGGCCAACAAATGTGGGATCTTCACAGCGCAAAAATTCTTGAATGCATGCAAGGAGAGTACTGACGGAAAATCGGGGCAGTATTAACTCA
>NW_008755244.1:0-1261 GCF_000715545.1 Opisthorchis viverrini | reverse complement strand
AAGTTGTCTGCGGCCTCAGACTTGGATTTGGTTGATAAATATTGATCATCGCGGCCTCGCTGGTTGACCGAAGGCTGATAATCTGTTTTCGTAGAAACACTTAGAACGAAGTCTGCGGATTCAGTTGATGACGATTTTGTGGTATATGTCTAGCAATTGCTAACACATTTTGGTGGTATGACCTTTTACGTTTAGGGACACATACGCGGTTGACTGTAGAACGTACTGCGGTAGATTTCCCACCATGTCTTCCGGTAGTCACCAGTGAGTTTTGTCTCATTAGCTGTGTAACTTCAGTCGGACTGATAGACTACTTCATATGAAGGTGAACACCCTAGAAATCTTTCGATCCACAGGCGGAAGAAAAGTTGGCCGTACCCCTGGTCTACACAGTGCACTGCCGGAAATTACTAAACGAAAGTTTTCGGACACGCGGTATGCTCAAGCAGCGTTAGGTACCGCATTGAGTACCCAACGGATTCTGTTAGCTTGAGATAATCTGTGTGCCCGGAATTGTCTATTTCACATCTTGATCTCTCAGAAACTGTTGCAGATGCGTGCTGAATTGAGGGGCAAGCGGCTATGTTTCGGTTAGTATCCATCCACTGTCCTCAGTGCCATCGCGCATTGATTACTCTCAGCTTTGTTTCCTCGCTTCCTTAGTGATAACCCTGCCTCTCTATTACTTAAGCACAAGTCCTCTCCGTTCATTCGAATTACAGTGAGGATCGTAGCGGTTGCATTTTTGTACGGACACCATAGGCAGATTCACACAACAGGAGAAGTGACGCTCAAAATAAATTACCGAATTTTAATTTTGCAATTATTTTATTGTTTTTTGTTCTGCGATTAGACCAACTTTGTCGTCGCAAGGAGCGTTTTTTGACTAGTCGACACATTTCTTCCCTGCTTTTCGTTTACCCTCTTTGAGAAGCGTGTCTCAAAACATTATCTGAGTTCAAAGTTAACAAGTTTGAAGATGTACTTTCACGTACTTTGGAAAACAAAAACACGTTTTTTGGTAATACCTTGGTAATACCTTGTTCCATTGGCTTAGGAAAACATCGATCGCTCGATTATCAGTTATTGTGGTCTCTCTTCATTTTCAGATCCTAGATTTCCTTCACCCCTCCAGATGCATCTCCCCGCATTACTCTGGTTCAGACTTACCGTTCTTGGACCGCAACTTCCCCTGTGGAGGCACTACGAGAAAAATACCTAAATGCCTAAACGTAGAATATCATAAACGAGAGATTTTAGT
>NW_008755243.1:0-1261 GCF_000715545.1 Opisthorchis viverrini | reverse complement strand
AAAGTTTAGTTTGGAGAGATGAAGTGAGCCGACGGCTTGGTGAACTTGTAAGGTAGTTGAGGAGAGAGATACACAGATTGCGTGAGTGTATGAATAGCACTCATTCAGCACACATGAACAAAAACAAAGAATCAGTGAAAGCTTAGTTATTCTATTCTCGGTGACATTCATACTGCCAGTACCGATCCAGGTTGCCTGGTTGAGCGTTGAAGGTGTAGGCACCTCGGAATATTTGTGGCAGCCTAACCCTTTTTTACCCCCTTTTTACTCGTTTCTATTATAAGGCACAAGTGTTTTCCTTTGGTCTTGTTGTCACTGATGATGGTGATGATGATGACAGGCGTTGTACAAGGATGACTCGTCAAGCGTCCTCTAGACCGGACGAAGTGTGCAGACATGCAGACGCGCAAACGATGCGATGAGTAAAAGGTTGAAAAATACAATATAGAACTGTAATTTTGACCAGACAAGGACCCATATTTCGCCGTTTGTCGCAGGATCTTGAATTTCAGTACAAGCTTCAAGTGACTAACGGAATTTAGTGTTTTCTAATGGATGGATGGTCGTTCAATCGACCACAATTAAAACATGGAATTAAGCCAACCGGCTTAAGATTGATGGAACTGTACTAATCCAATGAATACACATCTGCAGGTTCTCCTTAGACAGATGTGTACGCGAGGTTGGCTATATCAATAGAAAACGAGAGAAGTTACCCCGTGAAAAGCCAAAAGTTTCCGGGACGCGCCAACTTCACGCAACCGGCCTCCCATCTTGTGGTGATTCCATTTTTAGCGAAAATGTTTCAATCATCCCTTCGGCAGAGGGGCTTGCATTTTTCGCTGCCAAAATCCAGCCCCTGAACCATCGATGTTCCTGTCAGATGAGTGCCACTCATAACAAGTTCAGAAGGGCGCACAGCTTGTTCGTTACTTGTCTGGCCTCAAAAAGTGAAAAATTCGGCAAGGGACAGGACGACTAACGGACGACTCAAGGCTTTCTCCAGAGTTCCAAGGAAGAACGGAGTTGGGCAGTCGATTTGATACCTCGACACTTACATCGGCGTGCTCATACTTACGACAAACGCGAGTCTATGTCGTCGTTTCATCCAGACTGGTCTGGTTTAATCTTAGCCGTTATATAGATTAGAAGCCTTAACTAAACTGCGGAATCTTCGCTCTGATGCCACCAGTCTACTGTGGTCCACAACGGCGAAGTGATACAAGGCTTGGCCAATAAGGTTTATCGATCCAACCCCCGA
>NW_008755242.1:0-1261 GCF_000715545.1 Opisthorchis viverrini | reverse complement strand
CGTGGAACCCCCTGCAACCGTGGGGGTTTACGACTGTGCGTGTTCCCTCAGTCACCATCGATCCCCTGGTGGTGGTTCAAATAAGTCTTAGTCCTACGAAAGCTAAGCATCAGTGTTGATCGCTTATGCCGTGCTGTCCACGATGATGATGATCACACGACTTTCCGGACGCGACATAGTGCGAACAAGTCTGACGACTCGTTTTGCTTCAGGCCCTTGCAAGTCGGCGGGAAGCATGAAAATCCAACTTCGGAGAACTACCATGGTTCAGTTTTATCAACCCGGCCTGACTTAATTACTCTGTGCACAAAGCCAACAACATGCTAATAAGCAGCACGCATCGCAGAAAGCCACAGGTATTCGAAGGCGCCCGCCCAACTTGTCTCTTCCGACTAAATGCTCGGGCACCCATATCAGCAAAGAACGAGTATGATGGCGAACGCATGTCCGGCATCATCACGATAAACAAAGCAAAACGCTTGCCACCGATGTCCTTCAGCTGCGCAGCCATAAAAAAAGAGATAGGGGCATGTGAGAAAAGGGACCTAATACTGACCTGTCGCAAGCTTTCCGAGGGACTCCCATCAAAAGCTGAACCAGACAACCTGGAAAACTTGATGGCACTGCCTTTGATGCCGACCAGTCTTAACTTATTGCGAGGTCCCTGGCCAAGAACAGGAGGGGTCACTGGTCGGGTGAGCCGCACCAACATCCATATTGTTTGTAATCTCCTCCATACCATTTTGTTGAGTCATTAATTGTTTATCTTGCTGTTTCCGCATTGTAAAGCAGGTACAGCAGGTGGTGTTTCGGCTTGCATGGCACACGGCCGCGCCTTTGAAGCTGTCGATGCTGGATGTTTTCCTCCGCACAACAAAATGCCCGTTTACTAATCACCATGTTAAAAATTAGTCGAAGTCATCGCACACCAGCGGCGCTCCTGAGGCATCGGAGGCCAAAAATCTGGAGATATCCCAATATGCCCGCGGAGACTGCCTCGCAAGCCTACAAGGAAGCAGCCCTCACCGCAGAGTGGTGAAAGAGACTCTAGATGCTCGGTGATATGCCATCCTGATGCCACAAGCCATGCAAATCAAATGATAAAACATGATTATGGCTTTGAGGTTCGTGCATTAAGTCCATCAGACATTGCCGTCAGAGTTCGTATAACCGCTTCACAACCTCCGGTGATTCTCCTCGAGTTGTAATAGGTGTTTTAGAGCCTGCGTGCTCCGAAGCATAATGTACAGTTTGAAGGTAA
>NW_008755241.1:0-1261 GCF_000715545.1 Opisthorchis viverrini | reverse complement strand
TTACCTTGACCTTAGTGGATATAAAACACTAACGGATTCGTCGAGTGTTAAATTTGGTTAATGATGGAAGTGAGCATGGAAACGCTGCTGCCGCCACAAACATCCGGTGCTCCGAAATTTCCCAGTCTGCCAATACTACTAAAACCATAGTTAGAAACTCATGATCATATTTACAATTGCGCTAAATGACTTGTCTATCCAAAGCATCAAACGGCATCCTGGTAACCATCCTGATTGGGTTACCCCGCTTCCTAGGAGTTCCCAGTGAGGTAGCCCCAAGGATGCTTGACATCTGCTGGACAGTTTGGTTTTGTTACTTGTTCTGACTGCATGAGGTCTGAAAAGAGCGAACTCCAGAAGAACTTCTCTGTATTGGCAAGAATAATGGGGTTAGGATGGGAAGAATCCAAATAAGAGCAACGTGAATACACATTACACGAATCCCACAACTAAGGAATCAAGCGTTTGGAACGCGCATCTGTATTCAGTAGTTATTGGACAGAAATCCAGCTACGAATGTCAGCATTGGATGGGGAGACCCTAGCCCGTAAGAAAATTGTTCAATGAGTGGCCGACTGATGTCTCTGTAGGGCAGATCCAAACACTGTTCTACGTACATCTGGACTCAATTGATTTCTCGCATATCAGTTATGTCACAATCGATTGGCCTGAGTGACCAGCGGTCACGTGAGCGGAACGTGGAAGATTCTAAGGCGAACTGTGTGAAATGAAATAGGAGGGGTGGCATTTTATACCGCACTGAGAACTAAATTACTCAGTACATGAACAAAAGTATAAAAGCAGGGGCCTTCAAAAAGAAAGAATACCATTACTAGTATTGTTATAACTAACAGTCATAAAATTATGGAGATGCTGTGCGTCAAAAACTGATGAAATGTTCAACATAGAGAACTCGATTCACTGTATGATGGGTACTATGTGTTGATTTCGCACATAGGAAAATACGACAGACATTAATTTGGCTTACCCAATGTTCAACAGAATGGCAGAGTCCCAGTTGAATGTGGGTCGCCGTAATTTATTCACCCACCGACAGAATCGAGCCATAACTTGTTCTTGTTTACTATATGACCAGTCCTCAAGATTGTTTCTGTTCTGTAGTGTGCAGAAAAGGTAGGAAGCCAACGAAATAAAACGTTTTCTTCAGGGATCTAACTGTGAGAGTGCATGGTTTTTAGACTCCGGAGATCTTGAGTACGCAGTGACAAACTCCCTCTTTTTAATGCGTAATCTCTTTGCC
>NW_008755240.1:0-1262 GCF_000715545.1 Opisthorchis viverrini | reverse complement strand
GATATTAGCGCAGAAGGATAGGAGGTGGTGAGGGAATAGAAGACATATCTTTTCATGTTTCTGTCTCTTCTAAATTTCTTCTCAGTTTTTTACAAAATTTTCTTTTTGTTCGATGTAGAAAGTGGGCCTCACGGCAAGCTTGAAATTGTATGCTTTTTCGTGAGCACACACATGCCAACGAGTTTTTCACTGTTTCACCCCTTCAGTAAGTGTGAACACGTCAGCTGGATTGAACCTTATACACATGTGCATAACCGTAGCGTGATAAGCAATTTTTCAGTTGGCTATCACTTATCATCTTGCGCCTTTCATCCACAAACGCGAGTCGGCAAACTGTGGGTTATCCCTTGCTGAGGCCGTATCCATTTTCCTAGAAAACATGGTCAAAAGCGTAGCGGAATTTAGAGGCAGATTGTGCTGTAAGCGTTTCAACTAAATTGTTTTATCGATGCCTAAATCCGCCGACTATTTTGCATGGGCCACCCGCCTCTACCCCAAACTTATGTATTCTAGATGTAGCAGGAGACCTACAAACATCAAAACCAGGTCTTTAAATCCAAAATTGGTACTTTCTGATACAAACTTGTATCTTCTCTGATGGCAGGTGTGGGTTCAAACACCTAGGACGAATGTACTTTGGTGACGATAGACAGCTTGCCGATGCCGCGGTCAGAAACTAGGGGATGTTCTTAGTAAGCAAGCGCATGAAGGCAGTAAGGTGACCGCCTGGCGCTCATTCTCCAGAAGAATGACATAAGGGAACAAGGCGAGGTAATTCCAAGACGTTGTTCCCTCAAAGGACGGATGCTAACCACTTCAATCGAAATGGGCACGAAGAGATGGAGGCTTCTTGTTATTCCTCCCACCAATCTGTCCTAAAGACAGCTTAATCACCGATTGTAAATTTGGCTATTATGGAGGCCACCAGTAGGTCTGGGGATTGCCGTCTGGGCGTATGAGAACAGGCCTCCGCATTTCCAAGGCGAGTGTCGCCAAAAATCTAACGACGTCCTCGACTGCAGGTTCGAGGCGTGTTTTTCATGTTTGTTGTCATTAACGTGTCCGGCAGCGGGTCACTAAACATGATATTGGTAGTATCTGGTGCAACCTGATTTTCTACCAAACTTTTTCTAACTAGTCGCTGTTTCACCTCCCGTGGTTCTTTCATGCACTGTGCTCGGCGGAGTTGATAAGGACCCAGAGAAAGCCCGTTGGCTGGCACACAGAGAATCCGACCAGTCCGGCACCATCTACAGGGGCAT
>NW_008755239.1:0-1262 GCF_000715545.1 Opisthorchis viverrini | reverse complement strand
ACAGTTTCTTAACATTTCAACCTAAGGGGCTTTTAGCCTGCACCCCAACTTTTGGTTCCTAGACACAGTAACAGCGCACCACGTGGCTTATCATTTGTGATCAGTTGTGCAGTGTACGTCGAGTAAAGTAGCGTTCGCTGGTTTCTCAAGTGAAGCTAAATCAGATGTTTGGCCTGAATGGCTATGGGTATCAAATATTGGAAAACTCTGATGCTAGTACCCATTTCGATGGAAGAAACTGTGAACTATATTTTTCTCTTTTTTCCTTTCCCTAAGAAGTTGCCTATTAGAAAGCATTTATGGTTACCATGACCCACCGCCAACCCAGCTATTTTTTGCTGCCCCCGCAGTTATTTGGCTTTTCGCGGTAAGTAATTGGTCTTAACGCCGCATGCTATCTAAGCACTGGGCAAATTATCAAAGCACGGTACACAACGTAACAGTGCGCTACCCAGAAATAACTCCGATCGTAACAGGTATCCTTTTTTTAATTGAACCTCCTAGTTATTACATCGGTTACAAGCTGCGCACGGTCTTTCATTTATCACACGTACAGCTCATGCAGGCTCATGTATTGGTTTCATTCAGTGGCCCATTTTTAATGAATGCTGCCAATCAGCGACCAATTTTAGTTGACCACTTGAGCCATGTTCTTCAGGTAAGTTCCATGAAAAGACAAATATCGAAAAATATCTTTTTCTGACTGCTGAAAAGCCCAGCTGCGAAACACTTTTGAAGTTTTAGATCCCTCGTTGATATCTGGTAACAAAGGTTTTCACCAGTGAATTTCTCACGGTTATCTAAACAAAATCTAACTTGGTGTTTAATTAAGGCACAACCACGTTGCAAGTGACCAACTTCCCGATGATGCTGATATCCTTCTGGGCATGTGTCACGGGTTGATTTTTCTGCTGAGAACAACTTACAGTTGTTGTCCTGCACGATTTTACAGGAGACTAACGACAACCCAAGTGTCCTACTGTGGTTTCAGCAGCCTTCCATAGTACAAGGAAGAATTTCCGTGTAAATCGACTTCAAGGCTCTTACTATATGATTACTTCGATTATCTTCGATTCAGACACAGCTATTGCGATAGATGTCATTTCCTGCTCATCTGCAAATTGTTGTAAACCATCAGATCATCAACATATAAAACTGAAAATGAGGGTGTACAAATCACGATTAAGGGTGTTGCGTGGATCCAACCATGAATTTACTGAGTGCGGTACGTTTGAAATCGGTTCCGTTTTTCCCTCGTGCAA
>NW_008755238.1:0-1263 GCF_000715545.1 Opisthorchis viverrini | reverse complement strand
TGAGCATGCTGTCTGCAATGTATGACCCGTCGCATAGCAATGTCGACCCTGGCAGTGCGGCTCGGACCCAAAAGGAAGGCGTGCCCTTGAACTGGAGCAAAATATACTCGAAATAAGCTACTCAAACATTTGCATTGTACGGTTGGTCCTTATTAGGATATAAGATGCAAAAGCGTGTCAACCGAGCGTCTTTAGGATACAAAAGCAAGCGAACCTATATTCCATCCGGATATCATTTCAAAATTTCCCGACTTTATCCAGAGTGGTTCGTTTCCATAACAGTGATACACATCGAAAACGAAATAATTTTGCAACCATTCACGAGATCTGCGACACTCGAGTAGAGCGCTTACCAGTGCCTTGATTTTGTGGAGGTGAACGGCTAATAACTCCTAGTGTTAGTTGCCCTTATTGTGAATATGTGGTGTTCAGTAACCCAGGCGACTGCAGGATTGAAAACTAAGTTGCTAGTGATCCTATTCAGGTAGATTTGGATTGAATCTTGACTGCGGGATTACCAAATGCAAATTAAGCTACTGCTAGACCTGTGCAGTGAGCAGCCAGTAGTAAAAGCGATTACCGGACTATTTTCCATTTACGCGTCACAACTCAAGTTGACTGTCGTGAATTCCGGGATGTTATGTGAGCACTATCGTAACCAATCATTTGGAATCAGATCCAAGTATTTTATTTCAATTGTTCTCAACAAAAGAAAATGTTTTTAGTTTGCGGTTGTCTAGAAGGTTATACGAAGCAAATAAACAGCCAAGACAGAAAGTTACCGACTTTTTCAAAGCAGTTCGAAACTGTTTACTTGGCAGCGTTGGGTTATAGCGGCAAAGAGCACGGAAATAATGATGAGTTTCTTCTCAGACGCACCAATAGAGAAAAATAGTTGAGCACCACATAAAAACTGAACAACGCAGGTGTATAACCAAATAAAGTGCACTGTTGGCCTACAACAATAAATCGACTACTCCGTCAGCCCAATGAATGTATTTTGGCTTGAACCTATGCACTTTTTTAAAAGACATTTTTATTTCAGAATTTTGTAAGATGCTTTGTAGGAATTGTCGATTTCTGTCTGAAATCAACAGAATATGCTTTACTATGCATGACTGGACAAGAACGGATAGAAACAAGCTCAGAAAGAGAAATAACTTACACGACGGTTGAAACGTCCTCCTGAGAAGTCGTCACTGAAAGAACCAGTAAACACATGAACAGGTGGTGTGGATTTCGTGATTGAAGGATGAGTGGCGC
>NW_008755237.1:0-1263 GCF_000715545.1 Opisthorchis viverrini | reverse complement strand
TGAGCCTAATTACGTCAATTCACGAAGAACTCAAAGACATGGTCATGACCACAGCTTGAAGTGGAAACAACGAAAGGCCTACAGGAGCTCCACAATCATGTCCTCTCTTGGATAATAATATAGATATTCTAGTTCGTTTCTTCACTGGACAAATAATAAGGATGCGGCGAAACATAGCGGCAATAACCTGTTACTAAGTGAATCTTAGGATTGAGTACAGACACATTCGAAACGTTTGACATTTTCCATGCGATTCACATGCGAATCAGTCAGGAATGAACGAACAAATTTCATCAAAGTAGCGTTCCATATTTTTAATCAAAGTCGCATGCCTTCATTGTACCAAGTGATATACAATTATTTGCTCACACTGACTAGCGTTAAAATAGATCTATTCGGGGTAAAAACCAAGTTCGTTCGTACGTGAGTGGACTTTCTTGAGATTTCTGACAGCTGGTTTGTTCATCAGGTCAACTGAGTTTAAGGTGCTGCGGAATCTGAAAGCGCATCGGTAACACAATTAAGTTCCAAAGAATGGGGGAATGATTAGTTGTGTCTCCGTCAACATGGGTCCGTGGGAATAATCTTGTGTTAGTGCGAAATAAACCTGTCACTAACAGTCAGTGATTTCACCTAACATAACGAAGTCGGTTTCCTACTAACGTGAATCACTGTATGCACATTAGTAATAACCGGTGAATCAAACCACCCACTCTGTACGACATGGAATTACTGACGAGAACCAACATAAGCTACGAAATATGTGTCCATTAGTGTATCCATTAGCCGTGGCTTCTATGCGCCGCCTTCTAGAGTGAAATGTCATCCACGGAGGAAACTAGGTGGGACACAACTGACTGAGGTAACGTTAGTTCAACTTTCCACTTTGAAAACCATTCTCGCGGGATTTAGATGAACCTTTTTGCTTCAAAACAGTGAAAAACCAACGGGAACGTACTTGATGTCGATAATTTTACGAGTTATTGGTGCCAGTCACAATAACAACCCAGTTCTTTGACGGATTGTCGTTAAATATGGATCACCAATTGTGGGCATCGACGGCGTCCAAACAAGTGATTCATTAACAACCCAGTTCTTTGACGGATTGTCGTTAAATATGGATCACCAATTGTGGGCATCGACGGCGTCCAAACAAGCAAGTGATTCATGCAGAACAAAAACGCAATATGAAGTGAACCATGACGCATTATCTTCAGGTTTACTTGTGCGTCTCGCGTGAATTGCACTTTGCCTTACTCATGT
>NW_008755236.1:0-1263 GCF_000715545.1 Opisthorchis viverrini | reverse complement strand
GTGTCAGGTGTTATTTCGGTACATCTACCGCTGTGGCTCAAAGCAGGCAAAGCGAATTTTATTGCAAGTCCAGAGATGAGCGAATCATAAGCAAAAAGCTTCAAGTGGCCATACGGCATCCAACTGTAATGTTAGTGTCATTCTAAGGGCAGATTACTACTACTAGCCACAACCTCAACCAATAGGAAGACGATGGTGACGACGGAAGTCATCGTAAACCAAGCAACAACACTATTCGGTAACATTCGACAACCTAAATCTATGCGTTCAGTAGTCCCCTAAACTGCGAAGAACGTCGCGGTTTACGCTCTTGCAAAAGCTAAGCCTGGTTGATATTTTATTATTATGGGGTGGTACAGATGCTGAAATGTCTAATTTTGTCTTTGATATGAGTTGCTGAGAGGATGTAATTATATTGTGAAAATCAGGATTGCACAACGCATTTCGACCACAAAATGCGATCACATGTAGACCGCGACATAAGCCTGTTTCAACGGTGAGCCACTTTTGAGTCCTCGCCCGTGTCTAATTTCTAAACCTGTAAAGTTGCATGTCCTGAAACAACAAAGTCAAGCAATCTGAGGAGCCGAGTATTAGCCCATCGGTTAGTTGCCACAAAACAGTCACAGAAATAGACGGTTAGATAGACTTCCATTCCATCTAAGCCGGATCCATAACAGGGCACGTTTGAATTCACTTTTAAGTGAAAGTTGCGGATTGTAGGAATGAATAATGAATGCCTGCACTGTGCTGAATGACGTTCTTAGCCATCACACTAAACCACTATTCACTTCACAGCGCAACACTCGAATGCCTATTAGGACATCAATCACACATTTGGTACTGTGACTGAGGATGGTGTCATAAAACTGTGGCCAAAGAACGGGCTTCGTCCTCAATTGCATGATTTTTGATATCTAGAATGCCTAATCACGAATCTTACACAACATTGAAACCTCATACTCGAATGGACGTTTAATCAACAGACATCGACAGTGTGCGTAAGTCCCTTTGTCCTTATTTGACTATCAGGGTTATTAGCGAGTTACGGTCACTTGTGTCAATACACCAACAACCAACAAAGCAGTGAATTCGTGCTGATAACTCATATCATATAACCAAGACTACCTAGCACCAGAAAGGTGGATTCTGGTATCCGAGACATTTGAGTAATTAACGCTCATCGATTCAAGTCACGCTCTTCAAAACAAAAACATTTAAAGCACCTTTTTCCATCAAAAAGTTGAGTAGGCAACCGCTTAC
>NW_008755235.1:0-1263 GCF_000715545.1 Opisthorchis viverrini | reverse complement strand
TTGGTGGTTCGAGCCCACCCAGGGGCGCGAGCTTTTTGTTACAAAACAGTGCGTTCAAGCCCTAATTAAGGTGGCTCTGTTCGTTGACATACAGAGCCTGTTTTCAATTTCAGGTCAAATGTTCAACAATACTTTAATAAACGTCAATTCATAACCTTTTACATGGATAAGGAGAGGACAGAAATCCTATCAGTGTATTCCAATACTCAGACATCAATGCAAAGCGGTTTTTACGCAGACTGAAAGTCACGGAGGTTTGAGTCTAAACAATGATCTCACTCGTTTTGAATTCACTGTTTACACTAAGAACCCTCATTCTACTTGGACGACTGTTTCTGAACTGCATATCCATAGAATTCTAAGTGTTGAACCCTTGTCAAAAGAAAGCAACCACTGCTCGCCCTTTACTTGAGCGCTTCCTTTAAGACGCTCGCGCCTACGGAATCACCATTAAATTTACATCTAAAATGGAAATTGCAAAGTGAACGTGAGGAATGCATCGTTCTCCCAGATACTTACACAAAATTTTGGATTCAGCACGTGGTGATACTTTATCACACTCAGAAGCAGTAAACTAGAGAAACAACGAAATGTTTTTAACGAAGCCACGTTCACTCAGGGATAAAAATATGGCTATCCTTATCACTATATCTTATTTCAGCGCAGTCCGCGATACCCACACAAGACTGGTGTGGATATGCTTCGACAAAACATCAGATGACTGATACACAAGTTTGGCGACCTCGATTGGAATGTGAGCTAAACATTCGGACGGACCACTCGGCTCTTGGAGAAGGGGGTTGGATGAGGGAACTGTATTTGCACTCGACCGACATGTGGGTAAGAGGAATGGGAATTAGCTGAGCAAGTGTCGGGTAAAAAGTTCACAGGGGACTGAGGTCAGTATCTTCTAGCGTGGAACTAGATTTGTGGACCACTAGGATGAGTAACACAACACGCTTACTCGAACAGATGGAAACCAGGTACAACTGATTTTTGAATTTACCTTCGCGGAGGGCAGTGCGTGAATGATTGATATGACTGGACGAACACACTTGCCTGGTATGTATAAGTGATCAAGCCAACCGACATTGCAATGTTGGATCATGCACTCAACTCATACGACAACCATGGATGTGAGTGACCAATTTCCGAAAGTGTTCGAACTGGACACCAATAAACGAACCAACAGAAAGTGTAAGAGAGACCTAGGTTGTTCTGGAGCCCTGTTATGTTGCATAATCTCGTGATGCAGTTTTTTTT
>NW_008755234.1:0-1264 GCF_000715545.1 Opisthorchis viverrini | reverse complement strand
AGAAAGAATAAGCGGAACATGCACAACGGGTGCGCGGTTTGCTTTCCTGCTTTTGAGGTAATTATCTCCGTACTTGGGGTTAGCATTCTTGCTCTTCCACTTTTCTAGTCGTGCACTTATTCTTAGTATCTATGCACTCTAGTTTTTCACCTCCCTCAAATAATGGTAAAATATTACATTCAAGACCATTTTTTGGCTTTTCAATCTTATTTGCAACGCCTGAATCCCGGACTCTGCAGTTGAAAGCTAGTCTGGATGTCAGCCTTAATGGAGAGATTTGGTGGCAAGTTGCAATCACTGGCATATCACCCAATCTTTCCGCTTGTCGGTCCCACCAAACAGGCCCAGTAAAACTGCCCCACTCATGTTTCATTTTGGCCCCTGTGTTAGTTTCTGTAGAGTCGAACAATCCTGTTTTTACTAGGTGGTTTGTGGGCGAATGAACAAGCATCACAGGTGACCAATAGCAGTGATCTTTAAACCAAGCCTTTGATCGATCGATCACCCACAAACTATCGATATCGAACTAGGCACCTCGGCACTACACTTTTCAATGACAATGCACAATATTTGATCACATTTCTAGCACAGGTGATCATGTGATGAGCCCGTATCCATTGACCAACGTTTCACGTTGTCGTGAATCCAGGAGATAGCTAACGTAACTAAACGGCCGCAAGATAATTTTCAATTTTAAAAGTTTAGTAAACTCACTACTACGTCTCCCATCCCGTTTGATGGCTGCAAGGCAGATGGAAAGTTTTAGCCGGGGAGTTACTTTATGGGTTACTCAAGTAGCGTAAAAGGTGGTTTCCCTGGATCATAATAGTACCTTGGTAGGTCCTAAAGAACTCAACTGAAATGAGGTCTCCACGGTACACTTGGGAATTTTTGTTGCACTTATATCTACAGATATTCTTTGGGTTTGGGAATGAGCGATAAGTGTGTACTTGTAAACAGTTGGATCCTAACACAATTTGATGTATGGATGCCAGAAGGAATCGATCTGAAGACATCTTTAGTTAAATCTGAGTGCAATTGAACGAGATCTTAGAGAGTATGCTGAGTGGGACAAGGCTGTCGAACTGAATTAATGGCTGAAAATCTTTTATGGGGGACCGGTGTAAAGATATCTTATGTATTGTCTATATACATGTTATTCACAAAGTAAACGGATTTCGGTAACCAACCATTAGTTACCTTTTATTGTCTCCTTTGAACTAAATGGCTGTTTGTTTCATAAAGGAAACTACTCACAAAATTG
>NW_008755233.1:0-1264 GCF_000715545.1 Opisthorchis viverrini | reverse complement strand
AAAAGTCGATCTTGGGTCCAGAAGTTTTCCATTTCCGGTTGTTTAGTCCAGATATAGATCCGGTTTTTTGAGACCACATAAAAACTGCTCTCAAATTCTTTGTAACTAGCATGATCGGAGTAATCGAAGTCCTCTGAAAACCCGCTTCCAGTTTCGTCCCGTCTGAAACTCCCTAAATAGATCGGTTCTCCTAGTTTAAACCAATCTGTCATACAATCTTGCGCTGACAACAATTTAATTTATAAATCAATTTCAAACAAAATATTTTCCGTTTGCATGATGTTTTACCCTCCGGTGGCCGTTCTCTGAAAGTCTCAGAAAAATACCAATCATGTGGCAGCAATTAAGTGTAAAAATGGCTAAGAAGGATTTACCCAGTTTCAGAAAATATTCGATCGGTGCGTATTTTGCTCGTCCATGATAGACCAGTCGTCCACGGAAAACCATCGTGAGGGAATCGAATAGTTTGTAGATTGAATATTTCGGTTGATGTATGGAGAAGATGATTGTACGTCCCCGACGAGACAGGCTGCGTTGTAAAATAGTCGAATAATTTAGGTTCACTCTGAAATATTCTAATACTGATTACATTACATGTGAGTTGGTTTTCGAAGAACTAGAAAATGTTGTCACGGTAGAGGATCGACATGTCGGTGATGATAGCAAGTCATGTTTGAATTAAAATGACGGCCAGTCTGCTAGTACAACATGAAAATTGCGGTCGATATAATTATGCAATATATGTAACACTGGACTCAAGCCTACGCTAGGTGTTTAGCCATGGCATCAGACCGTGAACCTAGATTAAGTCGATAACCTTATCATTAAATCGAAGTTGCCAGGCATCCGTAAAGAAGGTCGCGCTTTCATGAAAGTCCATTTTTACGAACAATACGGCCACAAAATACGAGTCATCGTTGTTCCCAACGAATTGAACATGCATCAACAAAATACGTCGACTATTATTACAAAAGTCAAGCACTATATAAAGGAGCTGTTATCTGTGGTACCAAGGGAATGTGGAACCAAGCAATGCACTGGTAAGCTTGGATTGTTACGCGGAGCACTGGTGTATGCATTCTGTTCAATTTACCGGTCAACGCTACTAATAATAGTAGTCATGACAAAAAGGGTGACGCGATTCCTAAAGTCAGTAACCGGCGGTTAGTATGTAGCAGCTTGAAAAATGCATCAATAGTTTGACGTTGAGTCGAACAAACTCTGATTACAACAATAACTAATCATGTGCCATCAATTCGGAGTT
>NW_008755232.1:0-1264 GCF_000715545.1 Opisthorchis viverrini | reverse complement strand
TGCGATAGTCAACACAGTCGTAAAGAACCATCGTGTTTCTCCACCAAGACTACTGGCGAGGCCCATGGAGACTCGGAAGGTTTGATGATGTCCCTGCTCAGTATGTCATCGATCATTTGATTTAGCCGGTGTTGATACCGAATCGGGACACGCCGTGTTGGTAGGCGGATGGGTGTGGCATCTCCAGTGTCGATACAACGTTGTGTGTCTTTCGTTCGCCCAACATCAGAATCCTTCCAAGCGAAAACATAGATATACTCCAACAGAACACCTCCTAGTTCTGCCTTCGTCGACGAGCTCATTGTAGGTGACAGTCACGACAGCAGTACGTCTACGTCGATCGACATGGCGGGACAACACTCATCGGTGGAGTCAGCAGTCGTGACGAGGGGTATTTGGTTCCCTTCTAACTCGATGGTACCTGCTAGGAGGTCGATCCTCGCCCGTTGACTTTTCAGGAAGTCTACTCCTAGCATGACTTCTCAGGGTAAGTTATCAACGACCGGCATGGGTTGGTGAATCGTCGCTTGATGTAGAGTTAGTGGTACCGTTAACCAACCCTTAGAATGGACGGGTGCACTGTTAGCAGCCATGAGTTTAAAAGGACAGTGTCTGAAAGAACCCGCACCTAGGGGTAAACTTTTGCTGTTTATCAAGCAACAGGCCACCCCAGTATCAATCAGTGTTCTTCATCCCCCATCCCAGACATGTCCGTCTACGGTGGGGGGTGTCTGGTGAGTACTCGAAAAATCAAAGGTGCAAATCGGAATACACCGGAAATGAGTGAACTCACGTGATCCATTGTGTCCACAGGTCCGGGCGTGTGTCCCGAAGCGCTTGCAGTAAGGGCAGTCACGGTTCGGAATAGGCCATTTCGAAAGGTTGGTTGGGACTGGACTTTGAAAGGTAGAGTGAAAGTACGGCCGGTTAGGACGCAATGGCATGGGATGGTATGGTCGTCCTCGGGCCGGTGTCCAACGTCTGCTTTGTTGTTGTTGAATGTGGACGGGGGCGAGGTGTGCCGTGTTCAGCTCTCGATCTCTCTGCACGAGCCCAAGATGTCCTCCACCTGGTTCGCCACTTGTAGCGCCGCTGCAACCGAGTGAGGAGGACTCCCCAAAAACCGCTCGCGGAGTTTAGGGGCTCGGGTACCGACAATGATCTGCTCAAGAATCTTTTCTTCCCGCTGTCCGTCGGTGAACTCCGGAAAAGTGTCTTCACCTATTCGCCGCAAATCTCGGACAAAATTCGACAGTCTTTCGCC
>NW_008755231.1:0-1264 GCF_000715545.1 Opisthorchis viverrini | reverse complement strand
TTCATCCTTAATGGGAATCATCAGTAGTGCGAAGCTTACGAGACTCCAGGGAATTTAGTGCCCGCCAGCTTGCGCCCATTGGTTGACCCCAAGCAGCCGAATGGCAGCGTGATTAGCTCTCACTAAGAAGTCATATCAAGTGGTTATATACTGGCTGATACTCAGATCGAAATTGAACTCATCCGGGATACTAATTTCTCTTCCGAGCAACTTTTAGATCTAATGTAGTGTGGTTTCGTACCAAAGCTAAAAGTCGCTGAAGGCCGAACGGTCAAGTCTTCAACCGTTGGCCGCAAGAAGGCGAGTACGAAACTCCCTGGAATTTAGTGAGATACGCACTGATGATGATTCAGCTTACGTTGACACTGATGACAAATCGGCATCTTGATAAAAAAAATTACAAGATATCCTAACATCACAATCAAAAGTGTGCCTGCTGTAAGCTAACTTCGGATAAGAATGAGTGACACCAGACAGTATGTCGTGCTTCACACAGGCAGAAAAAGAACACTTTCAACACGTACAGGACTTAGATAATTACTAAACTCTGATTTACTAAGCAAGCTGCTGCCGTGTTTAAGCGTGTTACTCTCACCGAAAACATGTTGATGTTGATACCTAAGGATTCAGAAAAATGTATGTGAGTATAAGTTCCCATTTTTGTTAATTCGCCTAGACTTGCAATTCGAATACATTTATTGGGTCGTGCAAAGTTTTGGGAATTATCTGCACGCTTCGATTGCAAATGTCGTATGCAAAAAAAACGTCCATCACAAATTACAAACTGTCATTGTGTAGCATTAACTAGTAGCTCGAAAGTTCAACTCATCCCCATGCTCACCAGCAGCACAGCGTAGATGTCCAGTCACTGACGATTCGCTGCCGCAGAACAGGTTGGGAATGTCCTGTTAATTCCCTTTTTGTATGTATATAATCTGAAAAGCATCAAGACTAAGCAATCTGACTCGGGGGCACATGACAACGAGGAAATCCAACGCGAGATTTATCAGAACAACACATAAGGGATTTGCATATTCTCTCACCGGTCTTTTCGCCTTTATGCGGTTGATATCTTGGAATTCGTCAGGCGCAAACAACCGATATGAAAAACAGATTCTATTGATTGTCCTGGCAGTAAAATACCTTTAAGTATGGTATCAAAACTGCTGTAGCACACACACACATTAGGCTATATCACCATAAGTCGAAAGTTGTTCGCCCAAGAGCAATATCTGTTTCAGCACCGTCAATTTTTTTGTCAGTT
>NW_008755230.1:0-1264 GCF_000715545.1 Opisthorchis viverrini | reverse complement strand
AATCATCAGCAGTGCGCATCTCACTAAATGAATTATAGAAATGAAAGTCTGATCTGGTGATTCATTTGTTCTGGTTGTGAGTATTCGGCTGAGAGGCATTCGCTACAGGCGGAAACTTGGGCCAATAAAATCGTCTTCATACTCTGTGTTCTTTTATCTCAGCTGCACTCTATATATCTCTCTACCCCTTCTTGCTGTGAAACACTGAATGCAGCCCGTGTTTTTATCCTCTTACTAAAACTATTCATCTTTCAGACGGAACTGTCTTATTGCGACTGTCCAAGGACAGGTGAAAGTTCGCCACCCTGTCGAAGGGGATCATACGTAGGCCAGCAAGTTAAGGTACGTTACAGTCTTTCAACATAATTGGATTCCCCCTTTTTATTACTTGAAGTATGTTGAGCCAGCTAAAGGACCTGATGCTTTTATGATGTCTATGCCTCTTCTAAACAAACGTCCACCATACATGCTGTTGCCTGTTTTTTCAGTTTGTCGTTCTGTAATACCAAGCCACATAAGGTATAGGTCCTGCACACTCGTACTGAGTTTCATTATAAAAAACCCCAACTATGGGCAGACGAAACTTTTTGAATCTAAAATCACCTTCCCGATGAATACTCCAACCCGAATGCGAATCTCCAATGTTCCGAATGTCAATAGTGCTCTTCTGAGAAATGCGTTCATCTGAATACCTATTTGGTTTTCGCTGTTCATGAGGTTGCAGAAAACGCTTCGAAATCCGAAACCCGTTGTGTACTGTCGAAGCGTCTTCAGCCACCCTATGAGAATTGTGTTACGCCTATGTAATGCAGTGCTTTCTTCTTGGCGTCTGAGTGAAAACATCTAGTGAAATAGTAAAACACTGGTGTACCTCTACCATCGCTGTCCTTCAGATAGGCAGTGAGGCTTCGCGTGAAATATGATGGCCTAAAAATTACTTGTGCCTATCGCTCATCGTTAATCGGTTTGGAATCAGAATGGTTCACGTTACTAACTAAGCAGCCGACGACCGAGGGTCTTACATGAAAGATGCAGGCCCAAACCAGATTCAGGTCTGAGATGAGCCAAAATATACCGGTCTGTGATCGTGACAGTTCAGCCTAAAACGCGGCAGTTGTAGTGCTGTTTTCAACTTCAGTAGTATCACCACTTCTATGCTCTAAAATGCTGTAATTTACCCATCACTCTAATACTACTCTCGGTAACTTGTCCAACTAAATTCGGTGCTGGTATGAGAACTTGCACAGAACACATTTCTACTAAA
>NW_008755229.1:0-1265 GCF_000715545.1 Opisthorchis viverrini | reverse complement strand
TGGGAAATGAGGAACAGGTAAATTTTCAGTCATTACTGAGGTGTCTCCTGGACATGTTTGCCAGGCCTATTGGGGGAACTGTGCCATCTCGCAGACGATAGACACTTTGACTTTGGTGTGGCCGTTTGTAATCAATGAATGTTTAGGCACAATAATTGATTCTTGTCTTGCTCTTACAGTCGTGTTTTTCATCGTAAGCTTATGTATGCAGCGTTTTAATATAAGCGCATGCATCTCACAACTTTCGGCTAAGGATGTGCTACCAACAATGATTGATTTTTAAGCATTTTACTGCATTGGAAGAAATATATTCCATAAATATGTACTCAGACTTTTGCACTAAAAGAAGCCGAAGCCGACACTGATGATTGATTTTTCAACATGAGATATGGAGTAACCTTAATTAGTTGCACATTAAAACAAACCACTTTCCACAGGAGATCACCAAAATTCGTAATTAGACCAGGCGGTCCCATTATGGGAGACGCTATTATTTTTGGAGAAATTACTCTTGGCTTCCCTCTAGAGTCTGATCAAACCGGGGCTTTAAAACTGTCCAAGTTCACCAAGCAAAGTGTTCTACGTACTGACTGTCGATTAATTGTGTACCTGTACTCAAATGACCTATTTTCAAGAATTTGGCGTATATATATTGCATATATTGCTAAACTAGTCGCTTATTTTTTCTCAAGGACAAAACAACTTGTGTTCACTTTTGTGACGTGATTCTACCCGAGGAATTTCATATGGATGTGCTTACGAAGCAAACACCAAGCCGATTTGTCAGCACAATCAGAACGGAAGAAAATTGTTCTGCCGTGCATCAAAAACGTCGCTAAGATGACCGCACGACGTTCACGGCAATATGGAATTACTGTCGCCTTGAAGTCTGCATATATTGAGAAAAACTCTCAAAACCAAAAGGAAAGTTGGATGCAGTGAAGAAGACGAACGGAGTCCACAACTTTAAGTGTAACGATTTCAACAAACACTATGTTGGCCAAAATGTAAGAAGACTTGCTACAAGAATACACGAAAACAAGGTTGTCAGCAGAAGGTATGAGCCAATGTCATTTGTCTTTATCCACGAAGGTAGAGAAGGAAATCAGTTCAATAGGGACAGTGTTCAGACAATCGCTCACGTGAGAACAAAACGGGAGCGTGGTGCTTTACACAAAAATCCATCAATAAACACGTCGACATCAACCCAGTCTATCAGCAGTTACGAGTAAAAGGACTACACAATCACGGGACTCTGAGCCACA
>NW_008755228.1:0-1265 GCF_000715545.1 Opisthorchis viverrini | reverse complement strand
TTTCCGTAGCGAACTTTCTTACATACATCGGGATTCTTTTTGTCTGACTGGAATAGTTGACGGCATGATTTCGAATGAGACACTTCCCTCTTTTTGCCTAATATTCTCCTGCAACCCTTTCACATTCATCACTCGCTCTCAGTTTTAATGGCTGTGACCATACTCTTCAAAAATAAGGGTGTTGGTGAAGTCGTGAGACCAGGATGACTGTTCAGTTGGTCAAAATAAGACAGATCTCGAAAATGGCGGCAAAATTTTGTTTTACTTTCAAAATCGTCACACACATACATTGGGTTGACAAACATTATGAAGAAACACGAGGATTCTGGACTGTTATCCCTTAAAGACTATGTGCAGATCAGGTCGTGCATGTTACTTCGTGTGATGGCAAGATTGACTGGAACTTTTTTGGGTTGCGAGCCACATACCATCAGGGAAGCTGCAAAAAAAACCCTACAAGGGCTGCATGAATTTTTCCGACAAATCAACCGCTGTTCGTCCGCTGAATACACAAATTTTAGATGACTGAAACTTACTGATCCGAGACGACCATGAAATCGCGCACCGCTTCGGGTGAACTGAACGCATACAGTCGTTTCTCATCAGGAGTCATCAGAAGTCCCAGAGACATGTCCCCTTTGACCAGTAGACCTTGGTGTTTCAGCAGGGACCACACACAAAAGCCCTGAAGAAAGGAAGGAACGAGGTTTGTCACGGAAGCTACCATTTTTAAAAAGACGTGTTGTTTGTGGAACAACTGGTTTGGAGTGTTAGAGACCTAACGAGTTGGGTGTATGAATTTTGGGCACGAAAACTACAGGCCATTCGAATGTACCGAGGTAATATTTTGTTCGGATAGGTGCACGTATACAGTGAAACCCTGTTAGTTAGACGTCCTAAAACCAAGCATATATTCTTCTTTCGGACCATGGTGCGAGTGTGTTTAATGCACTCTTCATGGTCCCATGTTACCCCTCACTAAAAATTCCCTTCGGATTCCTAAGGTCCAATCAGTCAGCCGCGAAGCTCTATCGGTTTGGCTTCAGAAAAGAACTGATGAAGCCCCGCACCAATGCAGTGCAAATTACACCTGAAGCAACTGGAAATTTCTATAACTCTTAGATCTACTCGTATTGATAATCAGTGAAACTAAAACAGTTTGCTAGGTTCGTGACAATCACTCCAGTTTTCACTTCAAAAAAGAAACGGACGAGCAACTGGAAACTGAAAACGTTTGTTAGCTAATATACACTCATTTGCAAACT
>NW_008755227.1:0-1265 GCF_000715545.1 Opisthorchis viverrini | reverse complement strand
CAGCATCTTATTTCTACACATTCTTAACTAGTTTTACCTAGCCTTGCAATACGCATGCTTCCAATCCTCCTGTTCCTATCGCATTCCGCATTGACCACCCTGGGATTATGAGCTTTTTACTAGCCATCTTACCAATCCCCTTTGATTCCACAAGCAATACTTTTTCTTTCAATAAACACCCGCTCTGTTTTACCAAATAACACTATTCAATCTATTTACACTTTAGGTTATTCAACCTTCATATGCATGACTGGTGCGTGACATCCAGCACGCTTGATGCTCCTATCACACTTCCAGGACACTATCTCCCGTTTTGATCATTTCCTCACCATGGTGGTGGCTTCCTTACATAGTCCAAAACCAAACTGAACGACTCACTCGCTGACGATCCTATAATGACAGACACTACATGCTTTGTTTGACTTTCTGCCTATCGCTGAAACCCGCTGGGTGTTTATACATGTTTTTCGCACTCTACCAGCCCGATCAATCAACTATTCACGCTTCTTTCCCACACCAAAGCTATATTCCAGTCCAACAAATTGATTTCGACGATCTCATCCTTCCTGGAACCTCCTGGTCTCAACACAACCCCCCTTTGCGCCCTTCGCCTTCGCTTGCCCAACTAGATATCGAAGGCTGGTTTCAGCTTTTAAGGCATTCCAAACGCAATCCACACACCCTGGGCATTACCCTTGTCAATGGTTAGCTGTGTCTCGCTGCTGTAGCTGGCCCGGCGATCCTTGACAGTGAACATCATATTGTCATTTGCAGGTGGATGAGTACTCCATCCTTTTTCGCACCCTTGGACTCCTTCATTCTTTCCTCCGGCATCCTTGGAGACTTTGAACTCTCGCTGCAATTTAAAGCCTGGAGAAATTGCTTTTTACCGCTCTCTCGTGACACTCAAAGCGTGGCCAACACTTTTTACAGCAATGTACGGCTTACAAGCGCATCCTGTGTTTCAAGTTGTCGTTCAGTGGGATGATTATTCGTTATAAGCTATAAGCTCACGAGACATCATTGTTTTTTGTGGAACGCTTCTTATTCTAATTACCAAACTGACGGCTGTAAGTACCACTAGAAAAATTGCTCTGAAAACGCGTGAGCTTTCTACGACCACAGCCCATTCTCTTCCATCTAAGATGCTGGAACACCTCTCTCAAAAGCGTTTATTCTCTAATTCATCTGCAATTACAAGTATTGTAGTCGAGGATTCGAAGCCTCTTGCTGACACTGCTAATATTGTAAAATCTCTAAACTCC
>NW_008755226.1:825-1266 GCF_000715545.1 Opisthorchis viverrini | reverse complement strand
CGTGTGCAACAGTCCTTCGAAAATTTAAAAAGTTACAGGATGCTACGGTCGTAACAGTCGAGTGCAGTGCATCCTTGGTTATCGAGACGGACGCCTCAGACAAAACCACTGCTGAATCCCTGAATCAGAAAACCCAACCTGTGGCTTTTTCTAGAGCACTGACTCAGCGAAGAGAATCAATGCTGTTAAGAAAGAGGCATACGCCATCACTGAGCATATCCGTAAACAGAAACACTATCTCTTCGGGATGAACTTCCAGCTTTACCTTCATGTACGCTGTTTCGCAGAAAAATAGGACAAAAACGATAAAATCCAGCTATGGGAAAGAAACTTGCCACTCTGAGATACGATGTCAGCTATAGATCTGAAAAATATAATCTGGTGGCTGAAGCCTTATCCCGTAATTTATGAGCCAACGCGATCGGTAATGATAAATTAGGA
>NW_008755226.1:0-653 GCF_000715545.1 Opisthorchis viverrini | reverse complement strand
AATTGGCGCCGATTTCAAAGCAGCTTAATCTTCTGCTACTCATAGCCAGTATCTCCTATCATTGACGAGTTTTCCAACTTTCTGTTTGCCTCTCCCTGTGCAGACACATGCGCATCTATCGTCATTAAATGCCTATCTAAATTGATGGTGCAACCATAGAAGAACACAACCCTTACAATGGCCTGGTACATGCGACCTTCAACTTCCAATCATATGGTGTCTGGACACCACAAGTGACGAAAATTAGCAAACGCGATTTTGGCCTTCGAGATTCATGCAATGATGTCAGCAGGCCCTTCAGTCATAGCTAACACAACTGCCGAGGTATGTAAAACCCTCCAAAACCTCCAGTGATTCTCCTTAAATCGCAAGGGGTATGCATGTTATCAAAAATGAGTTTATACTTGAGAGGTACAAAGTGCATGCCGAAAGATCGAAATCGAAATCGTTCAGCTCTAGCAAAATTTCCGTGCCTGACTGCCATGCTACCATAAGGAGGCACGAGGACTGGGATACTGCGAGATTGCCCAACCCTGGACAAGGAAAGTCGAGAGACGTGTTGTTATTGACAGTAGTTAGGATGCCCGCTTACGGACCAGAATTTCCGTAATTTGAACCCGACCACAGCATTTCGACTGCTCTTGTCTAGGTTT
>NW_008755225.1:0-1266 GCF_000715545.1 Opisthorchis viverrini | reverse complement strand
GTTTTTTCATCGAATTCTGGTTTGGGAAAAACAAGAATAGTTTCTTGTACAAGCCATCTCTGTGTAGGCAATTGCGGACAGTTTTCCCATCCAGAAAGGTGCAGGGGAAACGGTATGGAATGTCACAAGTTGACTGACCGTAGGGTGCATTCAAGATAACCAACAGATTTTCAACATGGGCGGTTGCAGGTGGCATATGTGTGACTTTAAATAATCGTTCGAATTTTTTTACCACTGACCAAGGTGGCTCTCAGCAGTGAACAGCGAGTTCTCATCTGCCCCTGAAACCATTCATAAAATTGCAGACGCCGGTTTCAGTATTCGAACCACAGACCAGACCTGTCCTCAGCTTTAGGAATCCCTAAACTATGCCAAAGCTGACGATCATTGCGAAGATGTGAAACATATCGGCAGTGAAGTTGAACCCATGCTCGGCATGTGATCGATGTGTGGGCCAGTTCTGTGTGACCGCCCTGAGTTTCTCAAATCCACATCGTTAGGTTAGCTAAGGGATAAACCAGGCACCAACGGCGCTACGCTGAAAGGCCAAAAGTATTAGCTGAGGATATTAGTACAGGTGGGGGGCGATTAGGAAGGTGTATCTGTTCTAACCACAGCGAGATTGATTTTTTGGTCCTATGTCCTATGGAAGTCAGACACAGTCTACGGAAAACCACCAAGGCTGTTCGTAACAACGGACTCTTCTGACAAAGGGACCGAAAATTCGTTTTACAGGAGTATTTTTGTATAATGTATGAAGCTGGTGGTCAATGGAAAGGGTGAAAGAAGTCAAAAGCGTAGTGATGTTTGAGGACCTTTACGGAAAGAAAATCGGTCAGGCGGGAGATCAGAAAGGGCAGCTTTAGGTAACAACATCAGCTCAGCTTCATGTCAGCTTACCAACAAGAGTGCCAATAGGAAATGCAAGATGGTTTGACGGTAAAAATGACCAATAAACCATACTCACAGCCATATTGATGCCTTCGACGCGAAATATCCACTCAGATGGGTTCGAACGATCCACAATGACCTTTTCGATTCCAGGTACCGAGGATACGACACTCTTGTTTACAATTCGCGTGATTAGTGACTTCAGGTCGATGGAAATTCGTCCCTCTTTCGGATCGAACATCTGGAAAAGAATGGAAGATATGTAAATATGTAGTTCGATAGGAGCTCGGAAAACATGTCTCGGATGAACCACTACCACCACACACGTTCAAATGAAGTGCATAGATGTGTATATCTTTGTAATGTACTACTCAT
>NW_008755224.1:0-1266 GCF_000715545.1 Opisthorchis viverrini | reverse complement strand
ACCAGAGTGGAGGCCATCTTCATTGGAACCATGACCGATACAGGACTGGAGTCTATTTGTTTCCTGATGGCCACTCGACCATTTGGTGGTCTTGTTATCACGAGCAACAGGAAATCTGTTACACCCGTAAGTTTCCTCAAAATGATGCTTAAGAGTCGGGATAGTAAAACACATCTGATGAGCGCAGGGCTGATGACCCCAAAAAATATCGAGCAGGGTATCTAACACAGCGTATGAAGTACATGCATCAACAAAGAGGTTCTGAGCTTAGAAGTGATTTGTTCTCCAGTTGAATACTTTTAAGGAGGGGTCGGTTGTTTAACCAGATGATAACTGTTCTCTTCAGCTCACTATCTGGCCCCTGGGCTATTGCTGTTGAACAGGTTCTTCAATTAAAGCTTACAATAGCCTACAGAAGTGGCACTTGAAAGGTAAACAGGAGATGGATCGTGTCACGCTGTACAAAAACGACAGTAAATGTAGATAGCAACTTCAGCAGCAGGCCGAACGACAAGAGATACATACAATAACTGGGATGACAAAGTGGCCCTATTGCCAAAAGTGTCAGGCTGTCGATGTACAATGCTGCCCAAAGTGGACATTTCCTAAAATACCAGAAATTCGTTTTCACAGTTGCAAAAGAACTACGCAAAGCCTCTTCAAGTGTCCCATCATTGTGCGCGATCTGCTTCGCTATGTTGTAATGTATAATAAGCGGAACTAAGTGCCGAATATATTCTAAGTTGTGTGCCCTTCTGGCAGCATCTTGAATTTCCAGGTCACCCCACAAGAGTTCGGAAAATATTCGGCTCAAGGAACCAGTGACAACATTCCACAGGCAGATCCATAAGACTTACAGGATGCTGTGGCAACTTTCCTAAGTTTAGGCTCTTCAAACTTGAGACATGGCCTCTTCTGCGAGAAGTGTTCATTTGGTTGAAGAGCAAGTCTATCATCGGACGAGTAAGAAGTTGGCGGGAGAGAGGAAACAATACCAAGTACAGCCAAACTAGAATATTGAAGAAGAAAATTATTATCAAAAGTAGCAAGGGACTCAGGTAGTTATAGGTAGGCAGCTTTCGGATTGTCACCACGTAATCTAGTAAGGAGCGCATACATCACCAGCACAGCATACAAGCTCCATCGTAAGGAAAAGCAACAAACGGTCCAGAGTAAAGCGGTCCATCTAGGAACATTCTGCATATTCTATTGTCCATGCGTGTAGTTTGCAGTTTCGTTTTATTAGATTCCTTATTCGTCATTCAA
>NW_008755223.1:0-1267 GCF_000715545.1 Opisthorchis viverrini | reverse complement strand
TTTCCTCTTCAAGTTCGTCATTGATACGACCATGGGAGACTCGCTACCAGCCTCTAATGCCTGTGGGGTTAAAGTGCTCCCTGGGCCACCGTACTCAGACGACATAGCTCTTCTTGGATCTGACCCCGTGGTAATGTAAACAATATTAAATAAGCTAAATAATTTTGCCTCATGATTCGACATGCGCTTCACACCTGCAAAATGTGAAGTGCTACTGCAAGACTGGATGGGCTCGGGACCTAACCTCACGCTTATGGATGAACCGATTGAGGCAAGACTTATTTGTTTACCTGGGCAGCTGCATCAGTCCCGGTGATCTCGCGAAAGATGACATTTCCATCCGGATTGACAAGGCCATAGCAGCTTTTGTGAACCTGCATCATCTGTGGCGCAGGCGTAACAACAGCTTACCGTCAATTGTCGAGTTTACAATGCCGCGGTGCGCTCCTTATTACTATACGGATGAGAAAGCAGGCCGCCGTGCGCCAAGGATATCAAAAGACTTTCCGTATTTGACCATCGATGTCTTCGGAGCATTGCCCGAGTCTGGTGGGAACACCGGATCAGCAATCCTGGAAGACTTCGAATGGTATTCGGAGGAAATAATGCATGATAGATGTGCTGGCTTGGCCACGTGCAGCGCATGCCAGTCGACCGACTTCCTCAAAGGAGTCTTTTCGCACAACCATATGAAGGATGGAAACGAGCCAGGGAGGTCTAACAATAACTGAGCAGCGAAGTGTGAAAGCCATTACCAGCAAACTCAGTTGCGTTGGTCATTGCCGTCCTCCTGGACGGGGACTACGTGATGGGCCCCATCAATGGTTAGAAACATTTTCAAACGTGGCCCAGTCGCGCCCTCGGTGGCTTTCGTGCATCCCAGCTGTTGCCTTCAATGCATGGCTCCATTCTCAATTCCCACGGGTAACAGTCCACTGAGTCCTGTGCTTACGCACTAATTAATCAGCTCCCACCTCCAATGCGTAGCTACCTACCCCACCTCCCCAAATCATCGGTGAACGAAACTGTGACAGCTACAGTCACTGTGCGACATGTACGTGGTTCTTGCAGCTAATAACGATGATAACCACCATAAAGCGCTGATGTTTCCAGAAATCAGACCACTCGGTGCAAAAGTGCAGCTAGAGACATGTACGGCCTCTAAATCGTCTTGTCCACCTGTAGACGGACGAATGATAGGAACACTCGCACTTTGTCTTGTCGGGGTAGACCAACCTGAAATCTGCTGACAGTTGAAAATAAAAAA
>NW_008755222.1:0-1267 GCF_000715545.1 Opisthorchis viverrini | reverse complement strand
AGAAGTTGGACAACTAAACACCCAGTGCACAGGGTTGTGTAACTAAGCCGGGAATTCATGCGTGACTGTCGACATTTCGTGGGGAATTGATGCGCCACTGAGCACCTGCCTTAGCGATATTTTGTCTTTTCGCAAAGCCTTCATCGAAGTAGACAACCCTAGTCAGTGCTGCTCAGTTAGCTAACAACGAATTTGGTTCCAAGGGATTACTTGGTCTTTGCTATCTCGTTTCTTAAATCCATGTGTTCTTGCGAGTAATGATCTCAGAGGCGGTTTATCAAGTGGCTCACAGATTACGCAACCAAGGCAGTGTGACCTATGGAGTGCGATCAGCTCATTTATTGTCGGTGAGTTATTTCCTCAACAAATCATCTAACATACTTCGAAATTACTGATGCTATGACTGCACCATACTGTGACCAAGCTTCAGAAGCATTGATGGTTGGGCATTGAGAGATTTTTAAATCCTCAGCTCGCAGTGGGGAGGCTTTTAAACAGTGGGAAGGCTTTTAACATGCATGAAATATAATATAGATAATATGCTGAAATATCAGTGAGCAGCTTTGCTGCTGAGGAAACTCCATGGGAGCATTTCGACCACCCAGCCATTGGGAGCGCGGAGTGCGACGTCCATGATCATCTCAATGACAAATTTGAAGGGAGAACACCGTATGACGCAATGTCTCAGTTGAAAGTCATAAGGACAAAGTAATTTTAAAGATACTCACAATGAGCAGTCATAACGGCTTTTATACGCTAGCACATACGAATGATTACAAATTAGACGTACGTGTAACCAGTAAGAGCATTAAACCACCGACGAGTTAAGAGTTAGTTAATAAGGACACACTATATTTCGTGATGCGCGAACGAAGCGTCCTATTCTCGTGATATCCTAGCACAGTGAAGGAACCTAAAGACGCGTAGATTACAGTTGAGGGTTCATCGCCTTTTTCTTCAAAAGTACCAGATGGCTTTTCAAATCTCGGCCTCTTCATATTTCCTTCATTCTCCGAGAGTCATCATTGCATGGCTCGTTTCGACCACGTACAATAGGTCAACATGACCTACAAGATGGTTGTGGGAAATCCAATATTCTGCTATTTCCTTTGCTTCACGGAACCCAGTAAACATTTTGTTTGAACAGTTGATTAACTGAAAGCACGTCTATTTTGGTCAATTTTGTAAAACATTTGATAGGTGATTATTTGCTTATGTATCTGGTCTTTTGCAAATTAATTCATCCCCAACTGACAAAACGGATGCA
>NW_008755221.1:0-1267 GCF_000715545.1 Opisthorchis viverrini | reverse complement strand
TTCAGGAAGCTGACCTTCCTGATAGTTACCCTGTGGTGGCGTGCAAAAGGGGAAACATCTCACACTGGTCCCGCAATGACAGGGGATGCTGGATTTACAGCTAAAAACCCTCTTTACGTCTAGCTGCCACGTCAGGTTAGCACGTATTGAACAATCTGGATTCAGTTTTCATGAGTCCCAACAGGGAACAAACACCGCTATGTCGTTTGTCGTATTTGTTCCAGGGCATATTTCTTGTGATTGCCAATTTATTACTTTTTGGGCATATTCTGACGGTCATTGTAAATTGTAAGCAAGCGCTTTTGATAATATTCAGGGTTCATTTTCAACGTCTTGGGCAGTGGGCAGTGCCAAATGATTCGCGGCTCCAGGTGAATGTTGTTTTGCAGCAGTCGGGCAAGTTAGGTGTTTGTCATATCCATCACCTGACACACTGCCATTCGTGCTTTCGGTGGACTGCAATGGTACCACACAATAATGCGCATACACAATCGACCGAATGTGAATAAAAAGCGAGCAAGATTTAGTCGGGAATCCGTTCAACATCGATTTATGCCAGAGGGACTTAGAATTTTCAACAACCACACCGAAAGAAGAAATATATGGGAATCTTGGTGAGCCCAATCCATTTGGTGAAAGCAGATTGGTTGTGTTTTTCGCACTCATTTGGTTGCCCCTCCAAAATCAACCGTTGGCAACTGAACGGTTTCAGTTATGTCAGCAAATACCACCCGTCAACAGCTTGTCGGGTAACGCATTATTACTGTTGGAGAACACTACAAGTTTGCCTATTTGAAGAGGCTGGAAGCCTAAATAACAATTTGGACGTGAAAATTGCTTACTCAAAGGTATAACGAATGCCACAGTATTCTTAATCACGTACAATGGACCACGGCTCATCTCTTGTCATTATTTCTGAAAATGAATTATTCCAACGGTGAACATACTGTTTTTGAAATGGAATTACCACGCCCTCAGTATACTATTCGAATGCAAGTAACATTTATCTTTTCGTCTTGGTGACCAGTTTTGTACACTATTTATGTTGTATTGGACTAGAGCACATCAAATCGTTCGTGATGAACTGGTGCTGCGTCGTCTGCCTCATTTGGCAGTAGACAAATGTGCCTTCTGGACCTACTCAGGCAATGGCTGCGAACTGGCCGGTGTCCACATATTTCTTGAGCCTAATCAGATTCACTTCCACCTTCTGATGCCGTTTGATTAGGAATAAGTAACCCTCTTGACAAAACCGATGTTTTTTTTT
>NW_008755220.1:0-1267 GCF_000715545.1 Opisthorchis viverrini | reverse complement strand
ACTAATGTTGACATTTTGTGGGATAATTAGACAGATATGTACTTATTTATATAGTTAGGAATTAATATAGATGGATTTAGATATGTGGATTTATGCATAATTACAAAAATAGATAGACACTTAGATTTATTCGTAGTCACCCTCTTCGTCGGCACGTAATTACTTATTTATACCTAGAACTTTCATTGGTAGCACCTGTTACTGGCACCTCATCCTCGAGATCTGACTTACAGCATAGAAATTGCTTAACAAATGAGCACATTACACGTGGACAGCGAACGTTCGTAGGAACGTTTATTTTGCCATTTCTGATAAACAAAACATCTATGCCAACCTGGATATGGTCCTCACACGCATTGTTGTGTATGCATCCGGTCATGCTTGATAGCGCTCACATTTTACGAATTCAATGCATATTGCTCATGAACCACACGTCGAATTTCAGAGGACGAAGATGGTGAGTTTGCTTTTCAACTGAATCGCATTATCCTCATGCCAACCGACGTTCGCCCGATTGGGTTGTGAGCACATACTGCCGAGTTCCCCAAGCCTAATCAGGAGCAGTGGAGACGCAGAGTTTGGTTATAAACCACGGAACGTTTGTTCAGATATTTCCCACTCTATTCACTGAGGCATCTCAAGCTCCGCTCTGTTCGCACACCCATCATTATGAGAGCACATCTGCATAATCGGCTCACCGATTGCAGCGGTGGGTCACCACCCTTCTAGGATAGGACGTTTTGACTAATTACGAAAGAGCCATCTTCGGACAGCATAATAGACTTCCGTGACATATTGGATCTTATTGGATCTTATATCGGTTGAGAATCGCAACTGTCAATGTTAAGTCAGACGACAAGGGCATCTGCACAGACGCTGTCCGAGCCATCCTACTTTTCGGATATCATTTTCCCCCAGAAAAGTCCGATTTTTTTATGTGTGCTAGCCATGTCCTGGCATCTTCATGTTCATACTATTGATACTCCGAAGAAATTTAAATCCGACCACTTACAGGAAACAATCCTCTTGACTGACTTGGGTACGGAAACTCGGGCATCGCCTGTTGATCGTGTGTTGTTGGATTATTAAAGTTTGTGTCCGAGGTTTTCGTCTTCTTACTATTCGTTGTGCTAGGACTCTGGATCTAGCAACATAGCTGGGGTTAGAGTATTGCCACAATCCGCATTATCATATTGTTTGCTCGCTGCGTGACAGAACCGTAACCTATTTGTCGACGCCAGATGGAGGCAGAACAACTCAAAGTAAT
>NW_008755219.1:0-1267 GCF_000715545.1 Opisthorchis viverrini | reverse complement strand
TTTTACAGCAGCACGTTATCGTACGTACGTAGGCGTTCTATAGGACTCGCACACAGTTCTGCTAAGTCTTCAACATGCGCTTGTTCAACCATGCAGGACGTCCCGAGTCTTTTTTCAACCCAGTGTGCGGTTTCGACGTTTGTATGTTTCTCATCAATAGTTAATATCAATAGCTAACAGTTCACACTACAGAATTACTACACACTTTTATTCTTTTCGCTGGATACTGCAGCTTTTATCTAAATTTGGAGTCAATACTTGACGAGAAGTTGAGTGTTCATTTGAGTAGACGCTCCTGTAAGACCTATAGGGACTATTCACTTGGACGCACTAGGTAATTCCCATAGATCTTAGCTTTCAGAAACAGTTGCATTTCGCCAACACAGTCATTGCATTTCGTTAGATAATAAGTTGGTTTTTGCTCTGCCAGAACCAGCGACCCAGCCCACGGGATGAACGGACAAATTTATTTAGCAATAGCACGAGACGCTTGCACGATTCATAAGCATATGGGATACTGAGCTTCAATCGTTTGGCAGTAAATAAACCTATGAGGTGTTCGGGAGACTCAGTGAGTAGTGAGCATTTTGATTTAATAGGGGATTTCGCCAGCTTTCAATAAAACGTTGTCCTGGATGTTTTTAAACAGTATGCGCCTCATGGGGTTGGCATTCGTGTTGGAAATTTTAAAGGAACTGCTCTTTATGTATTTAGGGATATTTTCAACTTTTTTAGGCATCAAGGTTTATTGTTCTCTTTTAGATGAAAAGCTCTGGGGCTAGTGTCCCTGAAATGTATCAGGCGTTTATATATATGTTGAAATTCGAACATTTCGAACAATGTTGCGCTGTGTTCTTTACGTATGTGCTCAGGAAGAAACTGTAACTGTGTAAAGGTACGAGTAACCCATATCAGTCGTAATACGAAGCTCTTGAGACCGAGAATTGTTTTCAATTTTTGTAGCATTATGTGACCACATCCGTCCCAGGGGTCCTGTTCAAACCATTGCTGAGGGAACTTTCGAACTTGAGCTAGGTGACATTGCGAAACTAATTTAGAATTTATGGGTAGAAACAACTTGTTGGATTACGTTTTTCGGCTGTAACATTGAACTGAGTCTAGCAACTTCAATATAAACACTAAAAATCGCTATTTTGGATAGACGAATTTATGTACGTTAGTTTTAACATTAAATATTTTCAGAAATGTGAACTTTGGTGAGATAAGGACTCTCTTGATAGTTTGCTGACTCAGGGTGGTCACAAAA
>NW_008755218.1:0-1269 GCF_000715545.1 Opisthorchis viverrini | reverse complement strand
ATATATATATATATATGTTTATGTGTATATAAATGAATCATAGTATGTCTTACATCTACATATGTACTACTTGACGACATATAGTCTGTGGCCTTCCTTTCTCTGCAGCCCGACCTATATACCCACATAAATTTTCAGCCTTTCGCAGGCTTCATAAAACTGTAAATAAATAATGAAAATGCTTGTCTCATTGAGCTAAAATTGGGACTACTCTCGAAGCCTGACAAGCAAAGCAAAAGCGAAATCTCAGCAGGGACTTAAGGTGTATGCTGGGAAAAAAATTAGCATAATGCGAAAAGTTCACTGGTAATCTCGTTTTCAATAAACAGATCAATCCTGAATTTTACCTTTGGACAATCAACTGAGAGAAAACGATCAGTGATTGCAAGTAATTTTATGAAGGGACTCATTAGTGGTGAACTCGCACTCCACAAATCAATTTGCCAATCACTGAGGTTATTCACTCGCTAAGTTCCAAGGTCCTTATCTCTCCACAACAAATATCCCGTCAAAACTGCTTTAATTTAGGATCACACCTCCACTCAAAGCATTTCGGAAGGATATTAGTGCCGCCACACTGTTTGAAGTACCGGGATCGTTCAACTGGACTGTTATTATGGTGGGGTGCACAAGGCGATGATAGCCCATTAACGGGTGACGGATTTCAGTGGATTCTTGTGTCAAATGTTTTGTGGTGTAATTGATCTTACGCGCCGCCAGAGTCAAAGCAACTACCATAAAGTTGCTACCAGTCAAACTATACATGACAAAGATTCCAAGAGTGTGCCGCTTGGGCGGTAAAATGTGTCATGGTGCCATGGAAGACTGAACGGCAATTTCCAACCTCACAATGTAAACTTCAGTAGGATTAATAGCATCCGATTATGGAGGGTGTTTTGCTGGCTCAATCACATGTTTCGTTTTTTCTCGGGAAAAAACTCTTACCGATATTTGTCCAAATGTCACGTCATAGCATTCTTTTCATCACTGATACTCGAAAACAGTAAGCTATCATAGCAGAATGTGGGAAGCTCTCAAAAGGAATGCCAGAGGGAATCAAAACTGAGTGCTCCCCAGTAGTTGAATTTCCCAACGAATCGCATTGAAGTGGATTTGGTTAATAGTCGCCGCGCGTCTAAAAAATGACGTTTTGGTCAGCTGTTGAAAAATCACAGGACTACAGGAACAGTATATTCCACTTGACGCATCCGGCACGATTTGACGCAGTTAGCACCTAAATAAAGCCCAAAAGTGTGACAAAAGTTTGGA
>NW_008755217.1:0-1269 GCF_000715545.1 Opisthorchis viverrini | reverse complement strand
CCATTAGTTGAATTGGTAGGCTTGTTGGGTTAGTGTTTTGTTGGTCCATTTATGCAATACCGGCTCTAGTTGATTTTTGTTGTGCATGTTTCCTGTTAAGTGTTTGGCTCCATCAGGGACAGTCCATAGGGTGAAATTGAGTTCCGTTTCCATGAGGACATGAGCGTATAGTCTGGCTATGGTTTCTGTGTTGTTGACTTGTTCGATGTATGGTAGGAAGATAAACAAGAAAGGTAGATCGTATTCAGGTATCTTGAACTGATTTATTGATTCGTCTGCGTTCACTTGTACACTCATGGCTATCCCAGTCTTCAATGGTTTCCCTGAGGCTAGTGGGAAGTAGTGTCCGAATGTATTATCCCAGCGGGGTGTCTTTTGTTTGAGGCAGTTCATCTGGTTATCAAATTTGAAATTGTAGTGTACGGTTTCTCCTTGGTGGAAGGTTTTGACATCAGCGAGTCCTAGTAGTCCTTCGTCACTGTCTTTACTCCAGTATGTATTGCTCGGTAGTTTAATTTGTTGGTTGACCATGGTAGTGATATCTATGGCTGTGGGCGATGTGATTCCATCTAGGTTTCCAAGGGAGTCTTTGGCGATGTAGGCGTAAGGGGTTGTGTTGAGCGCTGGCGTATCCTGTTGCGTAGTTGAACTAAGACTCTGCTGCAGT
This sequence comes from Opisthorchis viverrini, assembly GCF_000715545.1. Lineage (NCBI taxonomy): Eukaryota > Metazoa > Platyhelminthes > Trematoda > Opisthorchiida > Opisthorchiidae > Opisthorchis > Opisthorchis viverrini. The sequence goes on along the minus strand of NW_008755217.1, from coordinate 602 downwards.
GGTACAAAATGACTAAACCGAATAGAACCAGAATTATAATGTATGTAGTCGTAGACTTTGACGAGGTTTGCAAGAGGGTCTCTAAAATTGTCACCGCCTTTATTAACTGTCCAAAACTCGAATATTTGATACGGGATGCAGGTGACGTAGTATTGTGTGATCCCCGTGTCTGCAGGCTTGTATTGAGCCAGCGTAAGGTGTTGTTTTCGGGTGACTGTGATATCCGTCTTATAATAGTGGATGCCGAATAGCGGTTGAGCGAGTTTCGCCACTGCGAGGTTGGACCCGTATGATTCATCTTCTTGTGCGTCTAGTCTTTGTCTCTTTGTCTCCATGATAGATACTGTTTCTGGTTCGTCCTCGTCTTTCTTAGTTGCGACAGTTGTTGTTGTCGCGGTGGTGGTTGCAGTTGTGGGCTTTGTTTCTTCTTCATCTGGTTTTATAGTAGTTGTGGTCGGAGGTCTGGTTGGAGGTTCCGGTTTAATAGTGGGCGGAGGTTCTATTTGTGTTGGTGGTTGTGTTGGTGGTGCAGGAGTTACCCTGGGATAGTTTCTTCGTCTAGTCTGTAATACATCAATCATATTGCCGGTATATGCTAGTAC
>NW_008755216.1:0-1269 GCF_000715545.1 Opisthorchis viverrini | reverse complement strand
ACCAGGATTCAGGTATTCGGTGGACCGTGCAACAATGCAGTGTTGCTGCGTCATTTTTAATACATATGATGATGCAAAATGATTGAACAACACGATTTCGAACAATGCTGTCGACCGATTTTAAATGGTTGCTGTCTGGTCATAGGTGATCCACACGCGAGAAGCAATTTTTGGTTCCGAATATTTGGCAGTAATGTAGAATTAAACCTACCATGTCCAGAAGAAATGTCTGATGTAGGCATAGCGACCATGTTGAAAGAGAAGTTACAGAAAGTTCGGTTAAATGTGGAACAAATAGCACATCACATTTAAAGTTTTGTTGAAGGTTGTCCTAGTTTTGAAGGTGACATGAATAAAATTAAATGAATAGCACATCACATTTAAAGTTTTGTTGAAGGTTGTCCTAGTTTTGAAGGTGACATGAATATAAATGAATGAATAAGAGAGTAATTTGTAAGTACGCGCACTGAGGACACATGATCGAGTGAAATCCCTCAATTTCGCCAGGCCACTAAGCAGTAATTCATATTAATTTGGATTAGTGCGCCACTATTCCGTTATGAACTATGTGAGCAGCGCTTTACGTAAACAATGCTTGATGAAGCCTACCATTTCTTGAAGTATTGTTAGATTAGAAGACCTTATGCAAATTACGAACGATGTAATCACGAAAAGTGCGTTACGCTTATCAGAAATTAATGAAGGTGGACCTGACTATTGAAGGTGAAATAACGCGCGCCTCCGTTGCTATTGTTTGTAGGGTAGGGGAATCACAGGTAATTAAAGATGAATATTGTAAAATTAATTCTGCATTCTCACAGAAGAACGAATTCAACTAAGGTGGATAGAGAAAGAAAATTCGAAAAAACAATCAAAATAATCAACAAAACCTTCTAACCCGAGAACATTTAAGTCTTCATTGTTGATGGCCACATTTGCGTCACTCACACAAGGTGGTTGACGTGCATTAAATAACTTGTTCCGTAAGCCGGAGACCACTCAGACACTGTGCCTACCGAATTCCCCCTACTGTGAAGAACACTAATATTCAACGTCCACCCAAATGTGGATGTCCGGGAAAAGTCTCACACAATCAGGTTTTCTTCCAAAACCCACGATGTCTCTCAGATGCTCCTGGTTTCCACTAACAATTTCTCTCGCATTTGAATACCATGTACTGATATCTATTAGCACAGTGCGAAAAAACGGTTAAGACGGAAGTACTAGACATTGCAACAGTTTGTCTATCGGGGAATGAAACTGAAGAAG
>NW_008755215.1:0-1270 GCF_000715545.1 Opisthorchis viverrini | reverse complement strand
CTCACACAGTGTGACATCACAGCAAGATCGACCGACTGAAGGGTAGAGAGCTGTGCGGAATTTGATTGATTGGACTTGGGGCGAAACCATGGAAATCTCAAACAGCGGAATACTCCCCGAAATTCGTTTAATTATATGGAACTCACGAATAAGGCAATGGAGAGTATCGTGGGATTTTGCAATTGCTCGCCAGGATCTTGGTGGTTGATTCTGTATGCGGTCGCTGCGCGAATCGCAGGATGGGAAGACAAGAAGAATTTATTCATTATCTTGACTTCTGAATATGCAAGCGACAATCCGGGACAGAAACTACAGTTGGCAGTCTTTTTTAAGCCAGTAGTTACAGGCTGCTCACCTCTTCGCTGCGCACCGAACAGCTCGAACAGACCGCATCGAAGCAGTTCGAGTTGTATTCAGCAGCCCTACAGTCGGTGCTGAGTGCAAGTGTACCGGTCTTGCTTTGGTCGACATTCAAGTAAGCAACAACTAAATTCCACCTACGGCGTGAACCTGCGACAAGCAACAATATACGCTCTTGTCCATCGCCTGTTCCGTCGTTATCTGAGTACCTGAAGCACAGAATTTCAGTTTCCCTGCGTCAGTCAGTCGTAAGAGTGTGGTGCACCAACGGTACCAGCATTGATCTCGGACCGAAACACAAGTTGGGCGTTTGTTAACTCGTCCGCGTCGCTCAGTCACTTCAGCCGTCCGCATTCCCAGTTCGGATACCAGCTGAAGTCACTGAGTGTGAAACCCTCCAGTTGACCTCTGACAGTTCGCTACTGTTTGCTCTGCTCACGTTATTCCATTTCGCCTCAGTATTCTTAATCGGTCACACAAGCGAAACATCGCACACTATGGTATCATCACCTGTGACATATTGATAACGCTAGCCATTCTGGGCTCTATTTGTCACAGGTAAACTCACCAGTTGTTGTCCAGTCGAGCATCGAGTGTAACAAAGAGCTTGCAAGATAATCCCCGGAAAGGGACTGATTCGTGGACGTTAGGGACTATTCCTTGGGACCTCGCCCGCACGAACCTCCTATCTACTTGGAAACAAACGTGGGCTCAGTCAGCAAGCCACGATCAGTTGCGGATTGAATCGATATGCATGGGTGATCCCCAGGCCACCTCATGCTCGTTATGTAATTTAGCTCGAATTCATCTGAGTGATACGACGAACCGCAGTCAGTTAGAGAGTCACCTATTCTCAGAACAACTTCGCATTGAGTGGAGCCAGATTTTGACGGTCTAATACCATTTTCCT
>NW_008755214.1:0-1271 GCF_000715545.1 Opisthorchis viverrini | reverse complement strand
GGGAGCACAACCGAACAACCTGTTATACGTCAGTTTCAAAACAGACTGGGCATGGAATAGCTCACCTCCCATCCTGGGTGGTCTTGAAGCCAAGTATAAACCTCCGAAGCAAGTGGAGCAGAGCTACCTTCAAGTAACTCCTTGGTGGTTGTCTGATACACAGAAATATGCACCTCAGGGAGTTGAACGCTCGCATTTGGCTGTTTTCCACAAATCCAGTCACGATTGACTTGTTGTAATTCCTCTGGGAACATATCAACAGGTGGAAGCGTTGCCAAGTAGGCCGGAGGTGGGTTCCCTGAACGAAGAGATTCTTCTGCCAAGCGACGATAGTAGTTGATGGCGTTCTGAAGCGCAGTTTCCTGTGCCATTCTACGTCTGTCAGCCTTTTCGCGTACGCGCTGCTTGCTCTGTTCCCGTTTGTGCTCTCGAACTAACTTTGTTAAGTTTGAGATGAACTCATCGGTCTGTGTCAATAAGTGGTGCAAACGTTGATCTTTTTTAGCATCAATCAAACACCGATAACCCTCCTCATCCTCAGCCATCAGGCGGCGCATACGCTCACGATCAATTCGTTCCTGTTCCTTCCGTTTGTCTCGCTCTGCATTCGCCTTGTAATTGAGTACTGCCTTATTGATCTTCATCATGCGACTGTTAACATTTCGATGAAACTCACGGAAGTCTTTTCCATGACTGAGAACAGCGTTCAAAAATTCTTGGTGTTTTTGACGGCGACGTTTTTCCTGTTCATATTTCATCTGCTTTTCTAATTTTTCTGTGAATCGAGCTTCCCGAAGGGTCTGTTTTTTTGGTCTTCTATAGGCTTTGACATTAAGTGCAGTCTCTAGGCTTGTGTCCCTACGCATAGAAGAGACTATATCTTGACGCAACTGCCGTTGAAAATTCAAAAGTCTCAATGAGCGAAGTTCAATCAGTAGTGAAACTCGTTGCTCTGGCGTTGAGAAAGCACTGAGCGAACTCAGTTCTTTAATGCGCTGAGCGATCCTGGATTGAATACGCTGTTCGCGTTCTTTCAGCAATTCCACCGGATCCAGGCCTTGCGGTCGTTGTATGGGCGTCAGACGGCTCCGTCCAAAAGTATGACTACCAGCAGTGAGAAAATTGGTATTCGATGGGGGTCCGGTGTACGAATGGTATCCCATTGGAGGACCGATACGCGCAGCAACTACATTTGGTTGAGCCGCTGGTCTTGGCCTAGCCACAGGGAGGCCGGGAGTGCCGCGCTGAGTGTCGCCTTGTGGTGAAGTCGA
>NW_008755213.1:0-1271 GCF_000715545.1 Opisthorchis viverrini | reverse complement strand
GCAGCTGGATAGCAAACGTTTCACTGCCATGCTCGGTCACACTGACAGCGCTGGTCAGAGCAAACACATCAACAGCATAGTGATGCAATCGATTCGACCACATTTCGCGATATCACGAACAACTTACGGCGTTTCTCTTCGGAAACTACTGGCCGTCTCAAGCTATGTGGACTGGCTGGCTTTATTGGTAGTCATATCATAAGACTGACGCTAGCGAATACCCAAGACCAACCCAGAAATTGCGTGGAAACCTACAAAATATCGAGGCACCTCGCATGTGAATAAAGGGTCCGGATCGTATGAAACAATTCAGTGCAGTCAAAGGTGTTAGAGTTTAACGTTGGACTCAAAAGTAGCGAGCGAAGCTGGGGCGCAAATTCATTACAACAGTCGAAAAAACGAGTAAATCTACAAAACACAGGTCAGTGAAACTCTTCAGACTAGTTATTCATTGTGAACTATTACCGCATATCACCCCAGCCGTCGGAGAAATCTCACTTGAAACCACAGCTGTGCGTGACACCAGATATTCTATCCTCATTTCATAATGGTATTAATACTTCTTAGAACGGTTAATGTTTTAAACCGGGGAAGATGGATGATTGATGCCTATAATAACTGAGAAGGTCTATGTGTGAAACGTAGTGTCTCACACATTTGTTGATGATCTGAGGAGATTAGTGAATTTTAGTCGAGATATCGTCATTTTAATGAGAAGCCAACTCTGGCGTAGTCAGTATTGCTTTGGAATACACGCCGGGCTCTACTGCAGGAAACCTCACTAGATGTTCAAGCAGAATTTATGAGCGACGTAATTCTAACTTTCAATGAATGCACTTTAACCACACTGGACAGGCGACTTTACTCAAATTGAGATTCCACTTCTTCCGACCGGCAACCCAAACAACACCACGAAACTTTCTCTGGTTTCTGGCTAATATTGATCTGATTCATATGACAGTGGTGAGTATATTCATGATGCAGTTTACAAAATCACTCGTGGTGATGTTTCTTGTATGCTCAGGGTGGCCGTCCCTCGAAACAAATTCTGGCACAGAATATTTACTCCAGCGCTCATCATAACACTAGAATATCTCAACGCAGTTAGGACGAGCCAGCTTGCTTCTATTCATACCAGCTATATCCTGTGTTATGTGTGACATTTTTAAACAGTTTCTTAAGAATTCCTGACTACTTCCAAACTACTCCGCAGAAGATTATTTGCGAAATCTCCAATATGCAATCGAAAAGTGAATTATCCAAACCCACCC
>NW_008755212.1:0-1271 GCF_000715545.1 Opisthorchis viverrini | reverse complement strand
CCCACCTGTCTCATCACAAAATCAGATTGTTTGGGTTCCAAATATCCATTTACCAATGATAAGTCTGGAATCTTTCCACTTGTTGTGACCTACTCATCTTTGCCGCCAAACTTGTGTACGAATAACATGAATATGAGTAGTCCAAAGGCGGGAGGAATTGTTTCACCTTGCAACAGAAACCTGAGCTACCATTTCGGTCACAATGAATCATCCTACATACAAGTCCACGGAAAGTGAGTCATCAATAAATTTCTTGAGTTGCGTGATTTATGAAAGAGAGGCTTGTTAAGCCTTGGAATGTGGAAAGTGTTACATGTTGTTCAGTGAGTTTATACTCAACTTGCTAAAGCCTCAGTAGCGGATAAGTGACTGCACGAACTCCACTTGAAGCGATGAACCACCATTTCATGCCCTGTCCTTACCCAAACGCGGGAGGTGAGGAAACGGGGACCGCAACGATAAATGCCGCACTCTCCTTTGGCAGCTTTGTGATCAGTAAGAGTTGGGCGAATGACCACAATTTTCTACACACAACTAGAAAACCGAGGCATTGCACAATCACACTTATTTCACTTGACAACAATCTGATGAATGTTGGGCATTCAAGCTTCCGTACACGAAGCGGTGTCCGTCAGGGATGCCCACTCTCTCCATTCCTTTTTAACTTCGTGATTGATGAAATAATGTGACAAGCGCAGGAGGGTCTCCAAAACCCTGGTGTTCAAATAGCCTGTTCAAAATACCTTGTCGATCTGGAATATGCCGACGACATTGTTCTCATGTTCGAAGCGGAGGAAAAGGCGCAGGTGTTTTTGGATGAACTGACAAAAGTCATCTTGTCCTTTGGTATGCACTTTGCACCCACAAAGTGTAAGGTCATGCCCGTGAACGTGCAGTAACTGAACGCGCCACTTACAATCCAGAGAGAGGTACTGGAAGTTGTGGAGCGTTTTACGTATCTTGGAAGTTGTATTATTTCTGATTGTAGTGTGACAGATGAGGTGAATGCACGAATCTTCAGGGCGCGGGCCGAGTTTGCTAATTTGAGACACCTATGGCGTCAGAGTGGTTTATCCATGAATCTAAAAAAAAACGCGTGTATTAAGCTACAGTTCGGGCTGATTTGAGACCTGGCCCATTCCAGTAGCGGAACTGAGATGTCTTCAGGTGTTCGACAGTCGTTATCTCAGAACCATTGCTCGTGTGGGTTGGTGTCGCCGAACTCGTAATGAGACAGTTACAAAGCGCGTTTTCTGTTGTGCAACGGGTAC
>NW_008755211.1:0-1271 GCF_000715545.1 Opisthorchis viverrini | reverse complement strand
TGAGCTTTTACCCCATCACATGGACATGAACGGCAGTGAATGGATGTTGGATTCACCCGGGTTACACAACGCAACGCGCATTGTAGCATGGTTAAACTCTTACTATCATGCGCATATTTTACCAGCTAACATCGGAAACTCGGGAGTAAATAGGGGCTGATACTGTGTGCATAAAGAGAATCTTAAGCAGCCAGCTGAACTAAACAACTGTTGCAAGTTGGGCATGGTCCAGAGGTTTCTGGTCGAAAGTTCCTGTCATTAAAACCCCCTGGTCATGTTGAGCATTTTAAAAAATCTAAATGTTTTCAGGTGGCGAACATTTTTTTCTGTGTACACAATTGGTGTATCACTGAAACGATAATGACTTGCATCAAAATTAAAATCCGATGTTTATCCAGGGTGTACAGCCAGGTACCAACTTATACCTGAAAGCATTGCTTGGCATAAACCGCATACAAACATTTTCGCCTGTAGATTGTCGTGGCGTCACGACGCCGTGATTCTTGAGTCTCCTGTAAGTAAAAGATCGGACGAGGATTTGAATTTGGCCCCACCTTTGGGAACAGTAAGTGAGCCGAACGTTTTTATTGCGCGGAAACATAGGGTGCTTTTTAGAAGGCGCTTAAAATTATCTTATTGATGCACGATGGTTGCGTTAGATCAACGAATTTGGACGTAAAATTACCATGCAGTGATTTAACGCCTAGATAGGACAGTTTGGGCCGCTGAATTTTTTGTTTATCTCTGTAGAAATCACGCATGCATTGAGATGTTTCAGCAGGCATCCCTCGTCCAATTCAACAGCCGGCAACCATGGTACCTCTAAATCTTCTTCTATGGCGACTAACTACAGCTCTACCACTTAACAAGCATTCTCGTCGTTTCTTTTGACTCTGTTCATAATTTTGAGTGCTCAGCTTTCGTAAAAAGAAGCGTACTGGGTACTCTTTACAGTCCCCTTTAGCCGACCTGCTTTGCGCACAAAAGGTTTGGTGCATGTATTTGCATGCCCACAGTTATCTGTATGGTGGCTCTTCCCTTCTGTCCTACGGGAGCTATGTTCTAGTGGTAACCCATCAAACGACATATAAAGCCTTATCTAGCACACTTTTTAGGTAGATAAAACCAGCGTTTCCAACATTGTTTTCTTGAGGCACAAAGCCAATCTCATGGCAACTGTGAGATCTTTTAAAACTAGACCTGTATAAGGTTTTCACGGATTCACAGATTGATACGCAAGACCGAGGCTTTTGCTTAAGTTTCCCGGGTCG
>NW_008755210.1:0-1271 GCF_000715545.1 Opisthorchis viverrini | reverse complement strand
TTTGAGACCTCACGAATTTTTCATCAACTGCTGGGTATGCCCGCTGGTTATGTCATCTCTACTGCCGTTTTTCTAAACCCACATGAGCTGGAAAATAAGCCCATTTTTGTTGGCTGCATACTCGATCCATCGGCATCAAAGATTTTACGATCTCAACACATCGCACCTATTAGCTACCTCAAAAACTTAATGAATGCACGCAGAGGGAAAAATAGCCATCAAACAACGCGCCGAGAACATATTCTCCCAGGGTGACGAAAATTTTGTAAACCATCTACCAAAATTGGCAAACAGACTAACTGCCATAATGCGACGTGTTTGTGCGTATGAGAAGAAGACAAGCCTCACGATCCAGTGAGCGACTGTGAGTTGAACAGTCAAGCATGTGGGTGACTGGGTCGCTACAGTCTACACATGATAACAGCTAGAGTAAAAGGTACTCAGTTAGTTGAACAACCTGAGTTCCAAGGCAAATGACGCTGAAATCGAAGTGTGTAAGCCAACTTGCACTGGTTGCTCAATACTCTGATCCAAGTATGAGACAAAGCCTTTGGATCCTTGTGTCTAACTTTACTGCTACATATACTACTATGTGCTACTGTGTACTATGTATGAATGTTCGTGTTGCCAATGATCGGAAATGTGGGCCTTTTCTTATTGGACACGTGACTTCAAACGAGAGGAATAAGCACGGCATTAAATGTACGATTTTATGGTCACGACATTACAACACGATGGGATTTTTACTAGCGCTAAACTAAAATCAGGTGTACTTTTCTTCACCCTTCAACCCAAAATGAAAAGACTGGGGCCCGAGTGATTGATACTGTTAAATGGACCGATGACTTCATCTACTTTATATCATGGAGATTGCTGTCAAGTTCAGATGCATTATGTTCCCAGCGATTGTTCGGATTAGGGATTTGGACAGCACATGACTTTTTGTCTACGATGCTTCCTATACATACATAGCCTCTTTAGGTTCTGTGATGAACACAAAGGTGTACTAAACCAGCGAACTAAGACTGTTGAAGGCGAAACCAGGCATTGTAATATGAAGGAAACTACTCACATCGGCAGCCCACGGCTGAGGCTCATCAGGTAGGCGCAGTCCCCGAGTTTCCGTCAACCTTATGTTCTACTTGGACCCAAATTGGCCAGGTTTAGACAAACACTCATTTGCACTTCAATTTGATTCCCACAGGAGGCTCAGCTGAATCGCTTGTTCATGGTACCCTTCATGGTACCTTTTCAGCAACCTCATGATTAGT
>NW_008755209.1:0-1272 GCF_000715545.1 Opisthorchis viverrini | reverse complement strand
TGACAGCATAATTGGCTCAGAAGACAATCCATACGAACAGTCTCGATTTAAGTAGATCTCTGCATCTCTGTGTGCCAGGAAAGGACACCGGTTTACAGGAACAAATGATGAAAGCGTGACGACGGTCTGACTATGCAAAGCCTTCGGAAAGGGTTCCATGTAGAACTCGAACTAGGTCATCAGAGGATTCAATCGATCAGATTCTTCTGTCGTGGGAAGACTTAGATAGAAGACATACACAACCTCTCCCTGCGGCTACAAAGCTACAGGAAACAGGTATCAGAATCCGACGAGGGTTTTTCTCGCGATGGTTGTTACCACGTGCATGAGAACCGACCTTGGGGCATTCTGCGGACTTGTACGGAAAAGCAAAGCAGTCGAAGGTAACCCCTCTTCGGCTTTGGAATGGATTGTTGCCTCAGGGGAGGAGGTGCAATCCGGGCCTCCAAAAGCATCTTCCCAGTGAGTGTACAGGAACCCGAGGGAGCGCTGTATTACGCAATACGAATGATCGATCGGTGTCGCACCTCAGCATTCAGGTAGCAGCACGGCGTTGTAATTTCAAAACTAACAGCGCACTGAGTGAGATGGGGTCAGACTTGACTTGAAACAATTTGAAATCAGATTCACAGGAATGGAGCATACGAACAACGCCAGCTAGAAGTTGGGGACGGACAAGGAACCTGCATAGATGACCCACTAGAGAAGAGCGGCGAGTACCAAAAGTTGAGTACCAAATTTGGTACCGTTTCTGTGCAGTCCAGCTACCACTTTCGAGTAAATCTAAAGCCAGTATTGATCAGGAGATTTTTGAATACAGCTCACTGTCTGCCTCGATTTAAAGCACTGAGTTGTTGGCGGAGGGACGGTTTTCGCGAAAGTAGTGAGAAAGAATCTGTGGTCATTTTTCATAAGCACACACAGTTCCAAGTTGGTCATCTTGGATTTCGCCAAAGTTACGGCCAATCAGATGGTATCAACCACCGTGCTTGTCTCAGGGTAAGTTCTTGTTTCTTTTTTACTGAGACCGATGGATGGAACAACTTGATAAAGGGCTTCGATAGACGCCGAAATTTCATGCTGGAGCAATGTCATTTTTGTAACGGCGAACTACGAATCCGGATTGAAACGTGGGGTTTTTCCCCCATGGGTAACAAAACCTAGAAGGTCTCGCTTATCGTCCACGGGTTCGTAATTGTTCGCTGAGCTAGGAAGTAGATGCTTGGAAGGAGGGATGGTGCACACCGATGACATCACTTCGACTGAGCGAAC
>NW_008755208.1:0-1272 GCF_000715545.1 Opisthorchis viverrini | reverse complement strand
AGGAAACAAGAAAAATAAGGCGCACTAGGTGTCAGACCGAACAACACTTGACCAACTGATCAATTCTACTCAACGGCATATGGTTATGATGGACATCTTGTGGGAGCGATTGTGCTAAGGAGTGAGGATTTATTTCTCGTGCTTAGCATTGATGGGCAAAGGGTCGAACCAACCAACGTTGACAGCATCAAGTTACGAATTCATTCGGCAATCTCCATAAGCCAAGGCGTTGTCATGATGCTCTCAGTGACAGTAAAGCCTTCCTCAAGTGTTTTTGCCTGTCCATACATATAATAAGGCATGTGCTGGATGTACACCCAAGGATCCGTTGAGAGTGATACAGTGCGACTTTAAATATAGTGATCTGTGTTTGTATCCCAAAGGCGTAACCTTGTTGACACTATTTAGGCGAATGTGGAGATCATTTACCTGCTTCGCTGGTGCTCCTAAATAGAATTGGGTGCCGCCCACTGGTTTCCGCAAAACAAAAACACTTAAACTAGCCGAACTTCTCTAATCTCCTCAAGTCCCCCTTCATAACACCAATTTGCACTCACAAGATAAGAAATTGTGCACTCGAACTCGCTTTTTGGTCAAGTTCCTTTGTTTGCAGATCTACTTTTCTAGGAGAGGTCAACGTGTTTGGCCCTAATCGATTTGAGTATGAACAAATTGCAGGTGATTGTGAAATTTTGGAGGCAAACGTATTGTCTATGTGCCAAGTGCGATTTAGCAAAATCAACATGTTCTCGTGATGTTTGTCTGTCCCCTGAACAAAATCGACAAATGAACGAATCCACTGAATTCCAGTAAATGCAGGAAATTTATTTATAAAACGAGAGGTCAGTTTGCCTGCACTTTGGCGTACTTTACAAAAAAAATGGAAAAATAAGGTGTTTCTGGTGAACTGCTTTGCGCTACTTTGGCCACGATTTACAAGTCACTTTGAATCACTCGTGAAGTGGAAAACCGCTGGCCTACTCTGATTGATGTACTATCGATTAAACCGAACCGAAAGTAGATGGGCTTGTTTCTGGGTTAATCGGGTAAGAGCTCATAATGATAACGGTAAATCAAATTACGTTAACCTAGCTTGATGATCAATTGATCAGGAACTGCTAACACAGTTGGATGTGAACTACTGACTAATCGCCATAGACAGGATTACAAAAAGGCAAATTTGACTGCTTTTTTACGAAAAGTATCAGATCAAAATGCTTGGTGGTGAGCTGAAGAACGATAAAAAACAATGATATTCGAATATCGTACCAA
>NW_008755207.1:0-1272 GCF_000715545.1 Opisthorchis viverrini | reverse complement strand
TATATTTGTTAGGAGATACTTTGTAATACGTTGCTTTTCAACCGGCAGACGTTAGCAGAATACATTGCACACAAGTTTTGTCTCTGGTCGTCAATTCCGAAATTGTTTGTCGAAACAGTCACTCAAAATATCTACTTGACTCTGAGGGATATATAAAATCCTCACTGACATTGCTTGCAGTCACGCAGAAGTGGTTTTGCCTTGAGTAGTATTCACTGAGGGTCTGCGACATTGATCGGCGTGATAATGGATCCATCCACAACCAAACCAGCCTGCTAGTACGGTGAGCAGAAATCACCGAACAATGATCACGTTATACAAACTTCAATTGATCTGTTCAGTTAGTCCTGTGTTTCCTCTGAAGTAGTGGCAACCATGAATTTTCAACTATCCTGTGCGATATTTCTGACTTCTGTGTGTGCAGCGCAACTGGTTCGTCCACCAGTTTGGAATTTCAATCAACCCTTTGGTGGTCCTCAACATCCTGCCTTCCTGGATGGAGCATGGATGGAAGTAGGGGCTCCTAATGGGCCTTCTCCCTTTCCTTTCAATAGTCCGAATGCAGTTCAACCTGGTCGGCCAGAATTTGCTAGTTCACAGCCTCAAGAATACAAAGTGCTTCGTGGTGTTGATGGTACGTCCGTGTTTTCCTTGCCAAAAACCAAAGCTACAAGTACGGATGATGACAGCACAGTGGAGGAAATTTTACGACTGTTCGACAAGCTTGATCCCATCCCAGAGCAATATCAATCTCCCATATTCCCACCAACGCCTGGATTTCCTCCCCTACTGAACCAATATCCGTTCATCCGTTCACCGCTTGGTTTTCTACCGGGCTTTCCATATACTCTACCTCCAGGATTCTTTCCTGGAAACCCACTGTGGTCAAGAGACTATAGAATGTTTGGTGGGACATTATTCCCACCCTTCTTCCCTCCGATATATCCGTTACCACCGGTACAAAAGAGAAGCAAATCCAACAGTCCACGAACAATATTTTCCTATCTTCTTGGAACGAATGGCATGCTACCCGGAGGAAAGGATTCCAAAGAAAATCGAGTCCCAGTTCGCTATATGACCGGCGGTCAAAGAAAACGTTCTGGTGACGTTTCAAAGCGCTCGAACAACAAGAAATGGTTTCAACGTGATAAAAAGAATAAACCCGGTGAACAACAAAGAAGCTCAAAGTCAGATCGTATACGTTTTGAGCGTATCTCTCCCAGGTTGAGACTTCAGTGATGAATTCGTCATGTTGTTAATTTAGTTTTTTTT
>NW_008755206.1:0-1272 GCF_000715545.1 Opisthorchis viverrini | reverse complement strand
ATTCAATGAAGGAAATCAAAATGTGTTGCTTAAAAACCATGTAATGCATCGTGACACATCGGCACAAAGCTTCCGTAAAGTCCGAACCATGTGACCGGTTTCTGCACTTTACTAATGTTGAAATTGCTTCCAGTACAGGCGTGTTAAATCATCCGTGTACATTGCACAAAACAAGTTGCTATTGTGTGTAATGATTCTGTTCAACGTGGCGAAAGGATGACGGACAATTCAGGATTAACAACTAACCTGGAGCATTTCCTGCCGCCACTGCCGTCTCTCCAGCTTTTATATAAATACGGAGAAATAATCTTTAATACCATATAAATTTCGACACAATAAACATTTCGCCATGAATGGTTGTATAGAAAACATCCATTCGGCCCATTTACTTGCACATATGCGGCCTTTCAAGGTTACCGTACTAAAGAAAATTAACAAGTGTTGAGGTTTGCCTTGACCTTATTGAACTAGCGTCGATATATTTATGTAATGAAGAAAAACTGCCCTGAACAGACGTTTGGGTTCAGCACACGCCCCATTAATCTTGAACGGAATATCCGTCAAGCTTTCTGTGTAGCAATATGAAACTGAGTGTTAACGGGGTGTTTATGGCGCGACTTTAGGGGCTAGGTTCACAGGTGCTTTGCTCCTCAACATTCGTGCCTGCCTTTGAATTCGTGGTTGCTGTTGCCAAGTTATGATTTATTTAACTATCCAAAAAATAGTTTTTAATCTTAAAATCAACTTTCGTCTGCCTCGTATTTTAATGCTGTTATCAGGCAATACGGGGCAGAAGCTTTTCAGGGTTGCAGCACACAGTGCCCCAGTTTAACGTTTCACTGGCCATATTGCGCACGTATTTATCCTTATCTATGAATGAATGCTATTGGAATAAATCATACAGTTATTGTCGATTTAGGATGATACACCGAAAAGTAAACAGGTGAAAGGAACACATTTAATGAAATAATGATACCTTAGGAATCCTAATGTAAACCAGTTGTCTATACAGTTCTCACAATGATGGCAGTTAGTGCTGAACTTTTACACATTAATGTAACATACAGGCTTTTAAATAATTACACAATACGTAACAACACCACCTATGTAACTTCATTAGCAAAAAGGACCGTATAAGCTTAGCGTCAAAAGAAATATTGACTTAATTTTCTTGGATTCTATCCGGAAGCCCAAAAATTAAATCGCCCAGGTTTTCTCAAAAGAAACCCTAAAAGCACCGCGGATCTCATCAGAAAACGATGTCGAATAAAA
>NW_008755205.1:0-1272 GCF_000715545.1 Opisthorchis viverrini | reverse complement strand
GTGGCTTGATACAATATTGAACATGACTGAGGACATTGAACGCTCAGAAGCTGATGCTTCGTCAAAATGCGGGAATATAATCGCTTTTGCAGACACTTCACATTGTCGTTTCTCAAGCGCATCGAACAGGTCCGCAAACTGCTGTATCCTTGTTTTACACACCGGACTATATTGTTCACCTCGATCGGGGAACGAGATATAGTTTCAGGTGTCCTACCCATATCGTCTTACAACAATACCTCACCCGTCCCTCTTCTTGACAACCTGTAGCACTCTTTTTATGGCGCTTTGCTGGATCTCAAAATATTGTCGCGGAACCATTTGCTGTCTGACCACATCGTCGAAGTTTTGCGGCCTTAGCTTCGTGGCCAGTTCCGTGTGAAGCACATTGTACATCCTGCGCGGGAATTGCTCGTGTCACCACTGGTCATGTTGCAGTCGCAGGGATGGTTAAACAATATGCATCACCTTCGGAGATGGAAGCTACCAACCAGCTGAGCCTGGTTTAGCTTCCCCGTTTAGCTTTACCAGGGTGGTATGCATACTTCTTTCATTCACGGGTATTCCACTCAAAAATCGATTCCGTATACTCAGTTCCGAGTAAGTGTTTGAATCTGCTGTTATTCAGCTATGAGATGCTTGTAAGGAGTGATAATGCACACCAAAAGTCACACTCTAGCCACCTAGATCATATCTTATAGTCCGGTGTGGCCAGGTAACATTTTTCTCAGCAAAGGGCCCATGATCATACGTTTGAGTGCTGAGTAATCTAATCATAGGTTTCAAGAATTAACTGTGGTCGCCAAGTGTTCAGAATTGTCACTAGTCTTATATGAGGAAAAACCCGCGCTTGGCCAACAATTGGAAACAATCTGTTAAAAACAAACAATTTCCCAAAATTTTCCTCGAAAGTCTCCGTGAGTATTCACCAGTGGACAATCAATTTAACATAAGATGACTTGACACAAAGTGTTCGATTTAAGGATACCGTTAAAAGTGCCAGTTTGTCATTCCTTTTGGGTTGATCATGGACAGACGCTTTACAGTTTGACGACAAACAGCAATGTCATACGTTTGAAACACCCCAATTCTCGTGTGATGCTCAGTGCTGGTTACGCCCGATAGGCCACAAGAGGCTTGAGCTGTTCCTTGGCGTGGCCGCGATCACCAAGTAAAACTCACGATCATCATTTCAGGTGGAGTTGTCCACACACATTCCGCGCTTGTCTTCGTCTCTGCTGCCGCTGAATCAGACTACAGATTCTGGATTAG
>NW_008755204.1:996-1272 GCF_000715545.1 Opisthorchis viverrini | reverse complement strand
TTATCACCTGAGTTTGCTCGTTCAGGTCCTAGGCACTCGTCGTTCAATCACGCAAAACACATCACGTGGCCACTGATTGACTGGCTCCTAGAGTTTTAACTTTTCAGATGGAATTTTCAGTCATCGTGCAAACCTGATCTCCCTCTAAGGTACCTGTGGTTGATTCATATAGATTCGACATCCTTTTGTACCGTATCACATAAAGGTACGAATCATAAGGTACCCAAAGCCATTGCTTGGTTATCCGAAAAGTAAAAACGGCCAGGCTGGGATATC
>NW_008755204.1:0-976 GCF_000715545.1 Opisthorchis viverrini | reverse complement strand
GCGTGGGAGGGAGAGATAATGACAAAGGGAGGCTACGTGGGGCATGCGGATTCCCTTACGCAATTTAAAGATTGATTCAATGAAGGCAAAACCGGGGAACTATCACTAGAATTAAGACAACCGAGGTATGGGACGACACATATTACTGGTAAATTAATGAGCAATCCGCTGTCGCAGGACACAATGCACATACAACACATCTCAGGGAATTGATGCTCCACGGATATGATCACCATTATCATCAATATCGAGAGCAACAACTAAGGAAAATGCTGGTGCATCACTGGCGTGTAAGTATCTTAAGTTATTTGTGGCGGAAATAGAAAGGATAATGGAGCAGGAAGTAAAATCTAGGGCTAGCCTGTGGTATACACTGGAGGTACGTATGCATTCGAGACCCAGTCAAACAATCTGTGGAGAAACTGACAGCATGAACGTCATTGACATATTGAATCGTTTCCACAGGTGTATTGAGACGAAGGCGTTTAGGAGATCCACCAGCATTATCATCGTTATAATCACCAGCATCGTTATCATCATCAACATCAACGTCATCGCTGTCAGCATCCGCATTCAACATTGACGCTTTCCTACGTGCATTCGAAATCCGTTTAAAGCATTATTCAAAAGAAAGGAATCAGAATGGATAATGAAAGTTCTTGGCGCTGACCTACCACAATTATTCCGATGCGCCTACAGCTCCAGGCAATTTCTTCGGCGGACTGAATCGGAAATGATAACAAGAACACTAATAACATCGATTCAAGGACATTAATTGCAGCTCAACCAACCAAGCACGATGGAAATCAGGCGGTCTCCATCGTAGAGCGCGAATTACGTCGATAGCATCCAGACGTTTGCTAGTGCCTTCCATATCCATCGGCAAGATCAGAGGCAAAATTGATTGGGCGGATTGTGAGAAATTTCGGACATCTAATCAATGGTTAGATTATTCTGGGGCCACCGGACGGTCGTG
>NW_008755203.1:0-1272 GCF_000715545.1 Opisthorchis viverrini | reverse complement strand
ACTAAATGTGGTATATAAATTCATCCTCCATTGGGTTCTGCTTAATAGCTTAATGGCACTTCAAACATGGTAGAACGGTGGGTACGAACACGGCTTTCGGCCATAACATTAGGCCCGAAATTCGAACTGGAAATCGGCGGCCATGAACATAATACCACCGTAGGCAGCACCGCTGGGCAACAACGATAGGGTCCACAAATGGCCTTGACGAACCAGGGTGAAATGCCAACCACTGGGAAAAATTGAAACTCACCGGGGCAGTTCTAACGACAGAACGAATGGTGGAGACTTTGTCCATTTCTTCTGCCTCATGAGATTCACGCAGCTTACTCTGTTTAGAAGACAAGACAGAGGTGCTCACAACCTTGCGTTCCTGGGGGAAAATGCTTGTGAGAATGAAGTTAATACCTCATAGACCGGAGAAGTGGACGATATGTCATCATTTATAAACTCATCTATAGAGAGCATTAATCTGCTATGGGTGCCTACTTTCATCTGCATGGATATGTAGAAGTTCACCCTCCACATGAGGCTCACGCGAGGAGGCAACCAACTTGTCCGTTTTCCGTTGGTCAACTGGAGACCGGGAGCGCGAATGGCCAGAAGCTGAACGTGCTTTGTCCGATTTGCGCTTCTGCGGCCGAGATTTTGAACGAGTTGAAGGCTGTTGTTTCTCGACAGGGGCTGCTACAAATAGGTGGTACATGAACAGGATCTATTTAATGCTGTACCTTTAACCGGTGTTTTCAGCTCCTCTAAAGTTGAGTGCAACCTTTACAAATCGTAAGGACGAACGCGAATACTTACCATCTAGTAAACTCAGCAGTGTGTTCTCCCAGAAACAACTGTAGATCCTTAGCCATACTGCTTTCGTTCTTCTTATTGGCAACCATCACCATGATGTAGTCTGGGAGCTCCTCGTCAATAAAAGCACCCAATTGTTTGAGCTTGGTTGTGACATGTTCCTTGCCGATAGAGCATATATTATGGGAAAATTTTGAGAAATACCTTCACTTTCAGCAAGAACTCTGCATCGAGTGCCATTCGCGAGAGACAGCGGACAATATTGAATTACGCGCCTTATAGGTGTCTCGGCCAGTTCGATAGACAGGTCACAGGATTTCAAGGGTATTTCAAATACCCATGGAAAGATGCCTAAATCCAGAATCTCGCGAATTATACAGCGCCGTCAGTTTGTAGACCGGAGTCACGAGCGTCCTTGATGGTAGGTTCAAAAGCCTCCCGCGGTACGTTCGAAATCCGTTTCGTTTT
>NW_008755202.1:0-1273 GCF_000715545.1 Opisthorchis viverrini | reverse complement strand
AGTAGAACAGAAAAAATAACTGAACTCACTGTTTCAACTCTCTGCTTGATCTCCTTCAAAATATGGGCTAATCAATATATTTCGCGCAGAAATTAACGTACTGAAGTAAACTAATTTTTCTTGATGGTGAGGATTCATGCTTGTCACAAAGCAAACAACTAAAAGAACACAAATGAAGCAAGATTTCCAAAAACGTTGAAATAAATAATATGTAGTTAAAAAAGCCTACTCACAGGGCTTTCTAAACCCCATTCATTTAATCCAATTTGGGTTCACATAGTAGATGTATTTTCCGAATTGCTTGCAACCCTTTTTTTGATCGTTAATCACTTGCATGAAATTCCATGGGGACATTATGTTCTCTCGCGTGTAAGAAACAAACAATTTAAACTGGGTTTCCATTTTTTTCTTGTGTAAACAAACTTCATAGATAAAAACCAACGAATTTTTAACATGTGAATCAATTGCTAATGTAACTGATGCGCATGGCCTTCCACTGCAACGATCACTGTCGTGTTGTACTCGGAACAAATGCGCGAACGTCATCTGAGTTATATTACAGCAGCTCGCTCATTGATATGAATAAGCAGGATCTGACACAGCAAATATGAAGAATTGTTTCCTTTCATTTAAGCCCTCGAATTATTATAAATTACACCTAATAGATCCTGAGTGCACATGTTATGGTGGTATATGAAGACTCTGTTTAGCACAAGCATGATTGCTCGGCTAGAGGCTCCTGTGATCACAAACTCGCAGTCAAATTAATGGGTGCGCAGTACTGTAGCCGGCATAATCCCATAGGCCAGTGAAGATTACCCGAAGCGATTAAAAGTTTGAGGTAAAACTACTTGTCACAGTATACAAGCCAAATGTGCTGACATAGAAGGCACCCTGAATTGGAAACTGTGTTGTTGCTCGTAGTGCTTTTGTGCCTCAAGAAAATCTAACATCTTACATTGTTGACTTCGGTCTTCATCACGCTTTGTTGTAAGCATATTTGGAGAAACGTTTCGAGCACTCTGGCTCCAAAATGTCCTGGGAAACTATTATGTCATTCGATGGTTTACCTACCCTTTGCTCACAATTCAGCTCAAATGGAACTAGAGTAGTGATAATAAAATCACGAATGATTTCGTAGAACTTCAGCGCAAGCTTGCATTGCATATTTATTGTTCACGAATTTAATTCCTTATTTATTGGAATAAAAATTCACTAGTGATCCAGTGCGCTAGGTCTCAATGTGGACATGGAGATATTGTGCTTTATTCTG
>NW_008755201.1:0-1273 GCF_000715545.1 Opisthorchis viverrini | reverse complement strand
GGCATCAACGCTTCCATACGAGTTCGCCGCTCTACACGACTGTAGCGCATGGATTAAGAATGTCGAGATTGTATATCACACTTTGGGGTCTAAGCACATAACCGAAGCGTCACTCAGTAAAACTAATCGAATATTTCCAGATCTAAATTTGCGTCTCTGATGCGTTTGCAAAATGCAGTATCAGTAAGCCTCGGTATCAAACTAAATAAATGTACATACTACGCGCAATTTAGTCACCCCTACCTAGGATGTAGGAATTCTGGGTCCCAAACCTCGAGCTATTTCAAGTCCCGTTGTCGTCTGTTTGATAAATTGTTTTGATGAGTTGGTGTGACGTTTGTACTCTTGGTGTACGAATGTCTCATCCTCTTTATCGCCATTCGAATACGACCGATACGCGATGAGACTTGGGGTCATTTGTAAATCGATAGCCGCCAGAAATGATATTGATTAGACTCGCGGTTGTTTGTTTACGTACGTGAACAAACATGTTGCGAATTCTTGTGAGGAGTAGACGATTCACGTCCACGGCAAACGGAGCACAGGCTAACTAGTTAAAGCCTTTGATCATCAAGAGAATTTCTTCTTTGTTTTGATTTGCATCGTTACCACCCATCGCCAGTAACGGTGAAGAAGTTCCGTCTCCACTAGTGTTTGTGAGGTTCAGTGTAGAAACTGAACTGTTAATTTTTCGCGGAACAGGATTTGGTGCTCGCTGTTGGTCAGACGGTTGATCATCGTTTCACCGAACCTGACGGTTACCTCGCAAATGTTTCGCCACCAATTTGTAGAAGTCGTCAGTGCTTTCATGGGTGAATGGGTCCTCCTTTCGTGCATGCGATTATATAGCTTTCGAACAGTATTCATCATTCTTGTATGTGGTTGCCCGATATGGAGACAGAGTTCCGTGAGTTCATTGTCGCGTTTGTAATTGATGCTGCGCTTTGTTCTGCCTCTATTTGACATGATCGGTTTATTCTACGCCTTCCATTCTTGGTAGGTTTCTTTACTAGTTTCGCCCGGCTCGTCGTCAGTTTGCATTGCGTTATGGCCTGAGCTTCTCGAGATTGCTGGTAACATGCCTATTTGTGTGAGACTGACTCATGGGTTGAACTGGCCCTTTTTCTCCCTTGTCCTGAATTTTGATTCTAGATTAATTGGTTGAAGAAAATATTTCAGTTGAACCAATATGCCTATTTGAGTCAAATTTTCGTCTCCTTCTTTGAGACCTTCAATCGGTTTCTTATGCTGTTTAACTCTGCGTAGATCTGTT
>NW_008755200.1:0-1273 GCF_000715545.1 Opisthorchis viverrini | reverse complement strand
CTGAGTTTATTCATCAGGACATTTTCGGCAAAAGTTACTCATAAAGTGACCGTGTCACGCTTCCCTTTGTCACCTCCAACTTGTCATGGCTAACAAAGAATGCCTCACATTCCAGTTGGAACGAATTTTAACACTTCATATATTTCCTAAAACGTCTCGCATTTACGAATTGTTCTACTGAACAGCCTGTAGTAATGTTGGGAAAGAAAGCGTACGCAGCTCAGAACTCGAAGAATTCCGTTTACAGTGTAGCACAAATTTATAAAGTATGATGAAATACTTAAAATTTTGTGAAACCACTGAGTTTCACAAAGTTCAACGCGTTTGAGGGGAAATATAAGCCTGAAATTCGGAAGGCAGAAAGTATTGCTCTGCATTCTCAAGTTACATACATACCGACTGCATACCGACTGCGCGTACAGCTGTAACAGCCTTTCGGTTCCGAACTGCCTCGTGACAAGAGCGCGCATGGTATGACTCAAAGGAAATTACACTTATGCCCACTGCATTTTCTCCAAAACGCAACCAATCGGAATTACCGTTCCTACTCGATCGGCGGCTATATATCCAGCTGTCAGTTCCCAATGACGTATTCAACCACCTTGACTGCTTGGAACACTAATCTCTGCTCTAGCGTACTCACTTCTTCCGCCTGTGTTGTGAGGATTCTGTGCGGGTGTATCAAGCGCTCCGTCCATGACCCCAGCACACACAAACTGGGTGTGTCCCAGTCGTCAGATCTCGCTAGATGCAATGTATTTTGAACGCACATGTGTATCTTTGATTGCCATTTCTTTCGTTTCTGTTTGCAAATCTCGATTGACCAGTATCGGAGGTTAAAATTAATCGCTTTGCGACTGGCAAATTTTTCGGAGGTAACGATCTCCTTTTCAGCAGCTCTTTGGAGAACTGTTGAGTGGAAATCGGTTGCGCTTAAGAAGAGGTAAATTCGAGAGAATAGCGCTCAGTTGGTCATTGATGTATCCGCCGACTTTGGCAAATAACTTGCGGGCCTATTGCCAATAATCGTGAAGATATCTTCGTTCTACTGCTGAGTGTGTCCAAAACGCGCACACTGAAATAGTGATCTAGGTTACATCTTCTGGTCAGGCATTCAGAAAATAATGGGCAAACCCGCAAGCATGAAGAAATGTCGATTAGATTTAAAGATAAAGTTGCCTGTCCGATATGTATGTAGCCATTTCATCAATTTGTTGCTTAATAATAGGTCAACTCATTTTGTCGTTTTACCGAATATTTTCAAATGTTCAAC
>NW_008755199.1:0-1273 GCF_000715545.1 Opisthorchis viverrini | reverse complement strand
AGAGGTCGGGTTCGGGACACGGACGTCCTGGTCAGTAAATTCGCGCTGATCCCTCAAATTAAACTAATCACATAATGCCCGTCGTCCCAAAATGTTTGCGGTCATTTGCTAGAGGCAATCAGCAAGATGAACCTGATGTCTAAGAATTCTCTCTCCGCAAAGGCAAAAGCCGTCTGCTGTCCCACTCATTACTGTTCGCGTTTTGTTCCTGTAAAGCTTGTCCCCGTTCCTAGTACTAGAATCAGGGTTGCAATCATTTTTCCATCCTTTTTGAGGGTTCGCATTTTACTTGCTCAGTCGAAGCGTAGTTCTGGACATCTGGATGGTTTGACTCCTTCAGAGCAAAGTTCCCTTTTTTCGGATGCTTTCCCTTTATTTCAATAAGGGGAGTGGAATAATTCCTACCCACGTTTCGCAAGTTCTGGAGTACGTTTAATGTAAAGTCACTTGGCGTACGAGTCAGCTATTGCAGTTACTCTGTTCTGAAGGGGGCCTTCGAACAGACTAACCGCAGACAGTTTCATCTGCTAGTACCTTTCCTGCTGCAGCATCCCTCACTGAACGGGCCAAAATCGTCTTTTTAAGAGTGATGGTTGCGCCACGTGATAGTCAACTGTGTAAATCAACACCCATGTTCCGTTGTTTACCTTTCCCATTCCTAATCACATTTATTTTCATCTCCTCCCAGGTAGTGAACGATATCACAGCAATTGACGAAATCAAACTGCCCATCTGTTCCAGAAGCAAACTCCGTGAATTGATGGACCAGTTCGTCTACAGGCGAAAGTATACATGACTTCCACCCTGTTCCTTGCCGCCATTTTACTCTGCAGATTTCCACTTGATTATTTGTTATTTTGCTACAACAATAAAGTTCCGATACATTTTCACTTCACACTGCGTGTCTAAGGATAAATTCCTGCTTGGTTCAAAAGTGGCTCATGCAAAAAACGGGTTCGCGTGCCATCGCAAGATCTTTTCTCTCGTTTCACACTTCTCTTGTGATTCCTTACAATTACCACATTGGTCCTGGTGGCTTGCTTCTATAATCCCACGCGTCCTGATATTCGGCCACTTTGTCTTCGAGTGATGGAAGACCTCAGTGGCCCAAAAATGAGATTCGCTGACGCAAACAAACCCATCAAGCAGTTTTCCACTCATAACTTTGTGATTTTTGTGTCAAGTGCAGCTCCACTCTAAATTTTAAACATTTAGATGATTCTCAGTAGCACGCAGAGATTTCTCTGAACGCAGAAATGATTTGCGACCGGCG
>NW_008755198.1:0-1274 GCF_000715545.1 Opisthorchis viverrini | reverse complement strand
CATTTCCCAGCCAATAAGATTCTCAACTTGAATGCGGTAGAAACTTATCAGGGGGCCAGTCACCCCTAATGACCGAACACCACGTCAATTGAACGGATGTGTCACGTGCGGGCTGGGGACCAAACGAAAGCATGTCCTGATTAGTCAGCATGTCGGCCAATCTGGATCGAGCATCATAAGCTTGACGCTTCTTGCCTCATAAGCTCGACGCTTCTCGCCCCCTCATGGAAATTCTAGCAAGACCTTGTGGAACATTCTGTCATTACCCTATAAATACGGTTGTAACAATGTTCCTTTGTCTTTCTAAGGGGCTGGCTGAAGCTACCGTGCCTTTCATATACCATAGTGTGCGGAACAGGAGGCCAAGGACCAATCCGGAGTTGCACGACCGTTCAGCAATTTACAAATCCTTTCATTTCAAAGTGACCAGACTTAGAATGAATGCATACATTTTCAACTGGGGCCCAGTGTTCAGATACATCTGGATATACCGGTTTTCCTAAATGGAGGTTGATCCTTTCGAATAGGAGAGAAAACGAATACTGTCTCAATCAAATAACCACTGATTTAGTTAGAGTACTTGCAGTTCCACTCCCGCACGTATTCTTCTTGGATTGATTGTTTCGTTTCTGTCCAGGAATTGAGAGTATCCGGGCCGGGTTATTATGTTTTCCTTGAAAAATGGGTGTTTACTACCGACAGGTAGTTCATCTCCATCATGAAACAATTTGGAGGTGGATAACCTAAAACTTTTAGCCCAGGATTTTCATCACAAATTCTGTGATTACGCTGAGATCCTGAGAAAAACCGTACGATTGAACTGCAGCATTTGTTGATACTTTAGAAGTAACAAGAACTAGAATATTTTCCAATTTTCGATGTTTGCTACAGTTGTCTCTCATGGCCCTTTTGGCGTGTCTTTCCGATTTCACTTTCGCCGTCTTTCTTATATGGTTTCGTCAAGTTGTTAGTTTTTCTCGCAATACGACTTCGTATTCTGTCTCCATATGCTTCAAGGATATAATGGGATCGTTTACGAGGAACCGGAACTCACAGTTTATCTTCGATAGATTTCCACGCGTTTTCTGCCTCTTCAGCACAAAATTCTTGTGTCGTATTTTTTATCCCCTAGCATTCATATTGTGAAAAACGGCGCATTTTTGTGCGATAAGGATAAAACAATGAGTGAAACTCACTAGCACTCTGACACACATTTTCGAGTCACCCGAACTACAAATAGTGTACCCCAAGCTGCAAACTACTTACGAGATTAA
>NW_008755197.1:0-1274 GCF_000715545.1 Opisthorchis viverrini | reverse complement strand
ACAAACATGAACTAAGTAGTTACAAGTCATTGGACAGGAAGGTAATCTTCACACATGCACACAGTCTTTGAAAACCGAACATTCCCACGCGTAGTCTTTAACTTTCCTCGATTTTCATCGATTATTAAACAATAGGTAAACACGTCAAAGTGGTCCCACAATCTACGTAATAAACTTTACACTGCATTATGGTCTTAACAGAAGGCCCTCTTTGAAAGTAACTTCTCGAAATCATGTATTTGTCTGCCTCCTTAGATGGCTTTCACTTCTGTCGCTTTGGTCTCGAGTCCCTAGAAGTGTGCGGGAGAGAGCACGGTCTGAACATCTTTGCTGAGCCAAAAAGCGTTGTGACGGATATCACATGAATGTCGAATAGTAAAAGAAAACCTCTATTTGAGGAATGACGACTGCGGAAAATGCCACTTGAGCAGAGGCGCGTGACGTGTCCGTTGCTAAGCCAGTAAAAATGTGGGCATTGGGTTGTGCTTCAAAAATCGTCCCCGTTTGACTCTAACCTGGCTAATCGAATGTAGCCACTTGGTTTTTGGCGAACAAGTGGTACGTAGTTGTCTTCAGTCAAGTCGAAAGGCACCACACAAGTTGTGCTATCTCGGGCTAGCCTGTGTTGCACATCATACAAAGAAACGCCAATGTGCTACTAACTACGTGAGATCCACTGAGTCACCAGCTCCAGCAATTTCATCAAGTATATGAACTTAAAAGGAAATGAGTTTGGTGGTAACTGATGACTGCACCTGCCGGATGACCTCAAAACAGGGCAAAAACCGATAGCGGGTTGTTGGAGGGTTTTCGCTAACCCTATGGTTAGCTTTGTTTCAGGAAGTAGCGGTCAAGTTTGAAATGTGAATCAGGCAGTCAATGTTGGAAACAGCAACACTGAAAATAATTGAAGGTCCAGCTAAACAAGTGATGCGACATACCTGTGTGAAATCGACCGCAATGTACTTCACTGAAACACCATAGGTCGTCCGAAGCTCAGCAGCCAGTGCTTCCAGCTTGTCAGCACTTCGACTTATCAGCATGACATCCAAACCATCTGAGGCTAATTCTTGAGCGAAGGCCTTCCCAATGCCGTCTGAAGCACCCGTGATAATAGCCCATTGCCCGGCTTTACGCAGCTGCTTTCTTTTGCCAAACAATTTCGGTCCAATCGTATACTCGAGGATGATAACGATCACCGGGATAACCACGTAAAACAAAAGCCCGAGGAGGGCAAACGAAAAGACGTAGACAAACATCTGCAAATGAAGAAC
>NW_008755196.1:0-1274 GCF_000715545.1 Opisthorchis viverrini | reverse complement strand
ACATTTTTACATCCAACGAACAGTGGTGACATGCTTAGCCCGCATGACTGCCGACCGGTATGGCCAAAAATATCTAGTGTTGATGAGGTTTGACAAAGACGAAACTAGAGTCCAGCGCCCTTCCATTAGGAATAACCACCAAGACGAGAGGACTGGAGTTATGTGGAAGGAGACTCAACAAAACCTAGAACTACCTGTGTTATGCTCGAAGATGGCACCAAGATGGTACTGAGAAAGTGACACGAAAAGGAAGATAAACGAAAGAACTTACTCAGCGAGAGCCAATATGGAACACGGAAGCTTGCTGAGAGGACTTGTTTCTTCAAATGCGGCAAAGGCTGTGCATCAAACGGCAGCGTTCCACAAACCATGACATAGAGAACCACTCCAAGACTCTGAGAGATAGGCGGACGGGCAGAGAAAGGGAAGAAACATTGTCAGTGACCGATTGCATATAGCAACACGTATGACGTACGAGTGAAAACACGAGTCCTTATAAAAAGAACAGGGAATAATCGAAAAAACTGTGGTCAGTTGCTAAAGAAGCCGATACCTACGGGGTGTATCTCTCAAGTAAACATCATTATAATCGGTTCCGACAGATGCAAATCGCACAAGTTGTATGGTGGTTCCAGCTGCCGCAGGTTAATTGGCTGACGATCTGAGATGTGAGAATAGATAGCAGAAACCAGTGGCTGATACCGTTGGCAGGTGAATCCAGAGAAGACAGGAGAGTGTTCGTTGGCGAAGAAATTAAGGGGTGGGAAGGCTATGAATTGAATGCAATAGCTTAGATCAATACATATCATTCAGCCTGTGCCTGGCTCACATCAGTTTGGAAGGGTCACCCAGCCGCGGACTAATGACAAATTTTCAAGCCAAATGCTGAACTCAGCAAAAAGATCGAATTCCATCTGATCAACAACGAACGGCTAACGTCCGTCAGCATCTCCAACCGTTTCCACGCGGACAGACAACGATGACTAGCGCGATTGCTTGTGATCACCCTCATACTTACTGGCGAGCCATTACTCGACCTGCCCTGCCTGGTTCATTTCCACTCAACGCACTGCAGTGCAAAAAGTACTCTCCGAGGTAGCCAATCGATTGGCATACGAAGCGTGTGACCAGTGCAACCTATTGGGTGTCGGCAGACTATCTATCGTGCGTGAGTTATTTCCCGCAAAAACCATTAGATGTATTTCAGCATTACCGATATGATGTTTCCACGAAACTCAGATAAACAAAGCCGATGGTCGAACTGAAAATTTTTT
>NW_008755195.1:0-1275 GCF_000715545.1 Opisthorchis viverrini | reverse complement strand
TGCATTTAGTAAAATCGGCCAATAAGTTCAGTGAACTTGATTGCTTGTGTGTTTGTCATACGGTGTATTACATTTCTCTTGCAATCAAAAATAAGCTTAAACACTAAACGCCAATATTTCCCCGTGTAGGCGCCTACGAAGGTGTCCTCTCCAGAGTCAGTTCGATGCACTATCTAATATGGTAGTTGATCTCCTCGTAACCCCGACTAGACCCATCACCGTAATCTCCAAATACCTAAACCCCAATGCCACCGAAATCAAGCACGTGAGATTCAATCCACTCACTGCTCAGAGCACTCGTTTAGCTATCAATAACCTCATGTGATAACTGAGTCACGGATACTAGTAAACAATTATCTGGCCAAATACAAAGACATATGTTTCAATCAGGGAACAACATACCAACAACACAACGTGTGTGTGTGTGTTACAGTGTGTGTGTTCCTGTTACAGTTGAATGATATATCTGAATCAGAAGGCATTGCCTAGAGGAGGATTGTTTTGCGTCCAAAACTGGTGATGTACGCCCATGCCAAATTACGCGTGATTATTTTATGAGAGCTCTGACTTCCACACAATCTGTTACACAGGAACATACCTCCTGATATCTCGTGGATTCATAACCCATAGTTGTACGTACACGATATCATGGACCATGTTGACTACAAACCAATGACACTACGAACGCGAGACCAGTAGGATGATCCGTGCCTTCCAGCATGGCCTTATCTGATCCGACAATATTTGAACGATGAATGCGACGGTCTGTGGGAATACAAGCAAGCAACGAGTGCCCCACCATTCTTTGGCGTGCTCAACCAAACTTTTGTGAATTCGTTGATAACACTGTAGGCGTAAGAGCTCAATGGTTTCCGCATGCAGAGATCCAGTGACCGCACCATACGTGTGCAATTTTTACCGTTTGATCAGGAGGAATTTGCTCTCACGCCGGCTATCAACTTCATGCAGTGGTGGTCGGATCGCTGAATGTTCGCTAAACACGTCTGATATTAGCGAAGTGCCACATGGTGCTGTACGTGACTGAGAAAATATAAATTCGTTGGATTTATCCGTGCTTGCTGCATTATCCTGTAAACGTTTTGAGTAGAAAGTCTCGCTTCATGATATCAAGTTACGTGGCACACTCAAATGTGTTACCGTAACGCGTCTCCGATTGGCGCAATTACGAGAGTCAATGTCGTTCCCTGAGATTTCCGCCCATTCTCGCATTAGGATATGCATTCTAGGTCATTTTGTTCATTCGAAAATCTGGAT
>NW_008755194.1:0-1275 GCF_000715545.1 Opisthorchis viverrini | reverse complement strand
GCATCTATTTTTATGCGTGTTGCAACATACTATCGTCAAACATAGTAGAAAGTGCTACTCGTGTATATGCCTTCTGAGTCACACTATGGCTTCCATAAGCTGTAGAGTATTAAAACATGTTTGAAGGGAAGCAGATGCATAAATCCCAGCGATGTACTCTGGACGGTTCTTCCCACGACAGAGACATTCGCTGAGTCTCCTCCGAACGGCACATGGTCGCAGTTTATGCCGTTTATAGGAAGGTGATTTTCGAATAACCGCTGATGTGCGGCGTCGGTGCCCATTTAGTGGGCAATGGCGTTGGAAACCGGGGGTTATCTTCATCCACAGAAAGCATACGTGAACTTCAAAGAGCACTTGGACGATCATCAACGTAGATGACAAACAGGAATTACCTCAGAACGGGGCCTTGTGGAACTTTAATGGGAACCGGTACCGAACAGGCGTAGGTCAAACCCGCCTTCAATCAGGGTGCTCTAGCTCATTAAAACGCCTTAATCCAGCGTTGAAGTTCTCCTTCAGTAACATGAGACTAGGGCTTGCGAAGTGGTGAGACGTGTGGGACTCGACCGAGCGTTTATGATACATGGCGCAAACCACCCTCGTTGAAATGTTTATCAAACACAAACTTTCGGACCGGGCACCAAACGCATAGATCAACGTGACTGATGGGCCTTGTACCGCTCAAACCACCAGCACTGGTTCGTAGACAGCAAACGTTTTGTGGCGATAATGTTTTTGTTTTGCTTATTTAGTAAAACGACGGGAATAAAATTTGGTATTGTCACATGCTAACCGCCACTGTGATCTTCAGGATTGACACACGTTGCTTTATTGCAGCGTGCCTAAATGACTCTCACTCTCAGACAAACCAGAAGGCCAGCAGTTGCGTATTTCACTGGATGATTTTTTGTAAGCAGCAGAATTCCGAACTGAAAATGAAGGTGGGTCGTTCAGGATTTGTAGACACCTGGAAGTATAAGCTTCACAACCCCGGACTTGCGTAAAACACATCAGTTAACTGGCAGTAGCTCAACTATGTAAGTTTCATACTTTTGAGCAATTTGCTAACGATTGAATGTCGTTCACCTTTAGTACCACAAGCAAATTTTCGGTGAATGCGAAGGAAGCCCCATAGAGCGGGCCTGATCATGCGATGCCAGAAAGCGCCCGGTATTTTGAGTATTTGATGCATAGGTGTGAAATACATGCTACGTGTTACTATGTCTGTAAAAGACTAACGAATGACGCTACATGTGTTTATCATGTTTCGTC
>NW_008755193.1:0-1275 GCF_000715545.1 Opisthorchis viverrini | reverse complement strand
TTTAGAAGTTGGAAACATCATCGTTCCCCCGCTGATGGGAGCGGTAAAAAGACGGATGATATTTCGGACCTTTTAATACGCATTGTGGAACAAACTGGTACCGGTCGGTGGGGAATTCGTTCCTACGGCGCACGGCGATTCCCGTTCAGCGGCGGATCAAACAGCTTCTTGGCGGCATCCAGCTTGCTGATGGAACGCCATCACAACTGTTGCAGTAACAGACTAGCGATAAAGTCCTATCAGAATATTTTCTGCTACAACTCCAGGTAAAACGATTGTCAGAGACATTCAAGAGTGTTTTGTTCGTGTTTTCCTCCAGATATACGTTAGATGAGCTGGCACATGATGCGGAACGGGCCATAGAGACAATGGGGGCATCCATCAAACACCGCAACCAACACCCCACAATCACAGCCCGTACTTCCAACGCCCATGACTAAAATGAAGGAGCTTCGGCTCATGGTTCAGATACTGAAAGAACACAGACAATTGAGTTCTTGACGGGTACGGTCGCGACAAAGATCTCCGTCACGGCCGAGTAATTTGTGTTGATATCGCCTACCATTCGATGGAAAGCTCCAAAGTGCCTTTCTAGTAAAGTAAGTCTTCCGGAAACTAACCTGCAAGCAGTTACTGGCGCCCAACTCCGCTGGCATCCCACTATTTAGCCTCCTGTTTTAGGTTCCAGACGCGAACGCTGGCTAAAAACTTTTAAAACACACAAAGGCTCAGAGATGTTTGGTTCACTTGTATCCGAGCAGCCAACAGGTTTTTCACCATCTACAGTGCATGCTGGTTTCATCGTTCTCGGTGGTCATTAGATATGCGTAAACCTCTAGCATTCGTAAACCCTATGATCAAATTCCGAAGGAAAGGAAGGCACTATTTGTTAACGCTAATGTAATTTGCAAATGAGCAGACATATTTCGTTAATCCGTAATATCATTTTTTCGACTACGCTTGGGACTTTGAATGGTCTTTCGACGAAAATTCCGTTATGACATAAACCCTTTTTGGAACGAGCACACTGGAAAAATGCAGAAACTGGGGTAGAATTTCAGAAGTAGATTAGAATCACAGTTGAACAGAGTAGAATAAACATTGATCACAATTGCGCTCAGAGCAGAATGCTGAAAAAATTAGATACATGGATGGAAACTAACAGTTCAGAGCATTCTTTCCAGTAAAATATTCGAATTTAGAATTTGAAAAGTGGGGAGATTGATAAAGTATATATGAAATTGCGGTTTCAAAAAAACTACGTTTGATATTTCC
>NW_008755192.1:0-1275 GCF_000715545.1 Opisthorchis viverrini | reverse complement strand
TGATACATCTATTTAAACGAACGTGGACTTCTAGCTCCCAGAATGATGGAAGCCGTATGAAGTGTGTTCCATTATGACCTGTATGCGGTTAAACGCAAATAGCCACATCAGAATGAGGTACCATTTACACACCCCTGGCTGTAACGTCCACCATGCGTTCTAGGTTGTGAGTCACGTCCAACACGTGTTGCTTCGACCGACTTACGCCGTCAAATTCACGTCATTGCTGTCTCTTTTTCTGGACGTCTGCTTCATTATGCTCACAACCAAGATCTCACTCATATTGAGCACACCTCAAAACCAACAACATTACTGCGGCCTTTGTAACACGGTTGGCTTCACTACTTTCATAACATCAGTAATTAAATTTTCATTTCCTTACCAGTAAAAACCGATCGAGTGATCGAAAATTCTATATCAGTTATTAAAGTCGGTTTTTTTAAGTGCGGTGCTCATGTTCGACGCCTTACCAAAGTGCCAGAATGCAGTGGATTATTCTGGTTTCCTGAAGCAACATGTATCGCGTTTCATGGTTCTTCAGACGCGAACAAGTAATTGTTGTGCTAGAACTGGTTTGTTCTATCAACCACAAGCGTTTTTCTTTGGTTACCGGTTTCTGATTTACATGTTGAGGATTCCATGTGGGGAGCCGTTATGTTAATTCAGCTGGGATCAGTCGGCGATAATGCCATGCAAGATACAGCCTAATTTTTCTGGATGGGTGCCAAACGGGAAAGCAAATAACGCTAGTCTTTGACCTACTATTGAGAGGATTTGTCAGCCTCATCATCAATTGTATATTCATCATTTTTCAAGTTCTTTTGTCAGATACTGCGTTACTTATGAACCAATATTCAGCTAAACGGATTAGAAAGACGATCCAGTAAATGCAGGTTAGTCGTACCTAATTAAAAGCTTACATGTATAATGTTTTTAGGAACGGTAAACCAGCAGTCTATTGTAGCTTCATATTCTGCATTGTTTCCATCGAGTTGCTCTATTGGAGCAAAGCTAGGAGGGACACGGGCTATTTAATCTCGCCCTCTTAACATCGGGCTTCCATTGATACTGATATGTTTTTGGTCCCGTTTGATACGTGATTTTTCTACAATCCATAGAAGACCACTGGAGATCAAATTTTTCTTGTGAACTCCAATTAACTGACTTAAGCACTTTCTCTTCGGTCCTAAAATCAGTCTCCCTTCTCCTGACATTTACCGTTTTACTTTCCGGCTGTTTCATTGGTTGTTGGCAGATATATCATCACGTGACACA
>NW_008755191.1:0-1275 GCF_000715545.1 Opisthorchis viverrini | reverse complement strand
GGGCATAAGTAAGTATTAGGTTCCCTCGAGGTCCCCGATACTCTGGGTGGAAAAGTTCACACGCTGGGAGAGGCGTTTTGTGATCAAGGAATTCGAGGCTAGCGACCATCTTCTTAGCAGCGCTTGGGCCAAGCTCGTTGAGGGCTGAGGCCTTCCTGCCTCCTGAGCATACAGGTTGAAAACCCATTCGAGTTATAATGGGAAACGTGCGCCAATTAATCTGCAGAACGACGAGTAGCCTCGGCGCCGATTAGCCATGGTAGAGCGAAAGGGATATGACTGACGAGAGTCAGATCTCTAAATCAGTTTTCAGTATGCCTCTTCTTAATGCCTTTTTGTTCCCTCTTTCAGAGAAAGGTGCGCTGGCGTTGGAATTACAAAAGTTCAGGTCGTCCGCAAAACGTGGACATGGACCTAAAAAAACTCTAAGGCCGGTGGCGCAGAGCAGAATAGGACCGGTGTAAAAGAAGAGCACGTTTAACCGACTTTAACCAGTAATGTTTCATCCGATGGGGAGGTTTTAATCCAGTGCGGAATTCCTCTCTCCGTCCCAAAAACCTCATGTTTGTGGAACGGAGGAATGGTTTCGAGGAGTCCAAAAATATGAAATTTGATATTTTTTTCGTCTCTACCCTGCGTTAAGTTGTCCACAACTACGAACATGTTCGACAAGTGAGAGCTTGTAACTGTAACATTGGACGTCGCTGGTGTGGGAATCGGCGAAGAAGACATTATTGGTTCTATAGTGAATGAGGATGCAGACGTCCTGCACAGTTTCTTTTGTCCAGGAAGAACAAATTTAGCCGCAGGATTTTGCCAAGGATATTCTGCACCTATAGCCCAACCACTTCCGGAAAAATAAACGTCCTGCTTCCGTCAAATTGGCCGTTAAATGCTGGATTCTTTTATCATCAGACGAACAAGTGTGAGACCCAGCGCACGAGCCCAGTTTCGAAGAAGTTCTGCGGAAAGGGCTAGCAAATCTAATCACACTCTTAGGGGAAGGCGAGATAATCACACGAGCAGAAGGACAGGAAGTAATTCAGGCACACAACTCTGTGATGAGTAACCATTGGGAGACCTGGGGTATCGTCCTTCGTAGCCAGATGAGAGTGAGAAGGGGCGCTTTTAGGATTTCGTGGAAGAAGGCTGGTTGTGACTCGAAAGTCTTGAAGACAATAGCTTATTGCAATGTGGCGCTAGCCGTAACATCAGCCAGGTAGGGGGTAGAGTGCTTCATTGTGAATGCATGCTGGACACCAGAAAAATAAAAAA
>NW_008755190.1:0-1275 GCF_000715545.1 Opisthorchis viverrini | reverse complement strand
ATGCTGAAAAGTTCAGAAGCACTGTACAGCTTGTAG
Source organism: Opisthorchis viverrini (assembly GCF_000715545.1). Classification (NCBI taxonomy): domain Eukaryota; kingdom Metazoa; phylum Platyhelminthes; class Trematoda; order Opisthorchiida; family Opisthorchiidae; genus Opisthorchis; species Opisthorchis viverrini. The sequence goes on along the minus strand of NW_008755190.1, from coordinate 1,239 downwards.
GGAGTCATTAGCCGCATACAACTGAGGATTTTCCTGTTAATGAACTGTTTGACTCTTTATCCCAAACAGTTATCGATTTCCATGAAGAACTGGATACCAGTCAAGCAGGAGGTTTGAAATACAGCCAAAAGAAGGCTGTTGTACTGAGGTCAGCTGTTTGTGGGTGTTGACCTTGATGTTGAATAAGCTTAACTAGGGAAGCCTGCATGTTTTTGGGCGTTTCGCGAACAGACTGGATCTCTCATACCCCATGGAAAAATGTCATGCAGATGCCGAGGTTACCATTGGATAGGACAAGCCCTTAAGCCTCTTCAGTGTTCCTGCACACCATTGGGTGAGAAAACCTCGCGGTTGTTTTTACAACTCCACTATCTTCAGTGACTGTGTTCGCGCCAAATGGGAAACGAGACGTTCGTTTAATTAGCATTTAGTTGTGTTACTGTGCTTTGTTACGTTCGCTCGTCCTAACATACACTGATTAGCTATGAAAATTGAATTCTGAACACGTCGTCATACGCTGACCAACTCAAACAGTGTTTTTTATTCGCGTTTTTTGTCGCCGGTGTTCCACGTGTTCGCAGTCAACATACGCGAGTAGCCAGACAAGAATCCTACGCGTCAAAGTAAAACAACCCGTTGTCCGTAGTAGAACACACGCTTGTAGATCGAATCCTTGGGTTGCCAGTTGCTGTCCGACTAGCTAAGTCGTCCAGAGCTCATAGAACCGATCGTCAACTTCCAGTCCATTGCATACGAGCCCACAGCCCTGAGAGTCGTATCAAGACCCTTGCGGCATAGCCCCATCGAGAAGAAAGGTCGGCAGTGGTCTGGCTTCAGTGACTACTGGCTAATTGTAAAACGATACCAAAAAGAAGGAGGGCAAACCAAGCTAATACCGCTAAGCATTACGTAATATTCATTAGCACGTGAACGTTTGCAGTATACAAATCTACGTAGACTGCATGTAAAACAGCCCGCACTATCACATAAAGTATGCTGAAAAGCGAACTTGTTCCGGTTATCCTTCCTCTGGTATTTGGTATCGACTGCTCCTCGATCAGTCACAGCCAGGAGACGACCTGCTGTCTAGTGTGTCGCAAGTGTAATTGGATACCACAGAACCATCCTAGTGAATTATTGTGTTCCAAGTTACTGCAGTTCGCTACAAGAATTAGGGCATTCGGAACCATTCTAGTATATATGCACAGCTGATCGTTGGGGAAAATTAAAGTGACATCC
>NW_008755189.1:0-1275 GCF_000715545.1 Opisthorchis viverrini | reverse complement strand
GTGTGAGTGTCCGAGGGAAAGGACTCCTCGGGCTAATAGAGAGTAGATTTAGTCTTTAGTCTTGTTCAACGAATGAACAGTAATGGCCAGTGGAAGCAAGAATTCTACCTGCCATCCTGAACTATGAGCTTGCATGAGTAAGGACTAGCGTTGACAAAACAAACGAAAAGGCAGACACCAGAGATATCACCGTATGAAGAAAGCTCCAAAGAGGTCACACGTGTCGCATCTTCTCAGTGTCTTCAAACAATACCAGCACAGGGTTCGACTTTCGAGCTACATAGTTTATGGATTCATGGCACTCAAGAGGTAGACAACTGAAATAGGTGATGTCGTTTGCGACGCTCCATTGAAACTTATTGGCATTTATTTCCAAGTTTTATTAAGTGTGGTCAGCCAGTGGTGTTATTCTTTTCTCATTCAACACGGGTCCAAACTGCTGGTGGGATCTGTTAGAGAAATCCCTCTAAGTGTTCTTCAAAGCACCAGTGCAATGTCAAATGTCAGGAGTCTGAAGCAGGAGGGGTAGATAAACTGAGACTTTCAGATGTTAGAATGAGACTGTGGTAGAAACATACCGACAGAAATGTTTTGCTCGGTGGGATGTTATCATACTTGGTTTAGACTAGCATCTGATCTTTTGTTCGTGAACAAAACACCACAACGAAAGCGTGTGGTTGGGTGCCAAGATCAGAGCGAATAACAGATTGGTTGGCTAGTTCAAAGCTGAACTAAATAGCAAAAACAAACTGAGATGTACGCTGAATGTTTACAACAACCGTTTGGTAATGTGCTGAGATCAGCGCCGATAATAGAACTGACAACATCCACGAAATCGTTTTACCTGCCTGAATCAAGATCAACTTGTCAAACGTACAAACATATTGTAACGGAGGAAGTATCTTGTTTCAGAGTAAGACAAAAAAGAAGACATGGTCAACCTGTAACATCTCTGGTGGTTTTGACTAGTGCTATCAAAATAAATACTGTCTGTTTTACCGGAAGGAACTTGCTAACGGGTGAGTAGAGATATTTGCTGGGCACGAAAATAAGGTAATAAAAGCCCGGGGTTGACTTGACTTTTTCACGTATCCGCGTCACTCTACAGTCATTCGGTGCACTCCAAAAAATATTTCAGTCCTAAAGTAATCACGAGTTGGGTCAACCAGAACAACATAATAAACGGACAAAACTCGCAATTAGACGATCAACTAATCAGCGAGGATATCAAACATATTTGAGGACATCTGAGATAACTTTCTGCAAAGCAAAAAA
>NW_008755188.1:0-1275 GCF_000715545.1 Opisthorchis viverrini | reverse complement strand
GAATACCATGAAGCCTTGGGTCTTTTGTCAAAGTAGGTTAAAAGCTCCGTTATCGTTGTGGCCGCCGCAGATCTGAATGTACAAGTCATCAAGGTTAGCGTATCTGAGACTCCATAGCGAGGTTGACTTAGATCATACTAGGTACGTACGGTAGGTGGCGAACGACTATTTTATATCGTGCTGACCGCGGACCAACTTACGAAATGACAGAATTGATTTGGCAACACGGTATCCTCTAACGGCGTGCCATTCGCGAACCCAAATGGTTTCACTATCATCATTGATGGATGACGTGGTTCACTAACTGACGCTGGCTCGGCTTGGAAGTCTTTTGTGCATTCTGACAATGCGCTCGTTCGGAGTGGTTTCTTTCCGTTTTTCACGAATAGCGTTAAGGGTAGGCGAATCGCCTGTCAACTGATATTTTGCGAAATCTCGAAGTTATACGAAATTATCTGAATCATCTTCCGGGATACCTTCCATTTGCTTCTCTGTCAGTTTTAAATTCGGCCCTACCAGGTCCGCTTTAGCAATGCATACCGGCAGAAAAGTGGCAATGTGTGAATCTCAGAGAAACGTTCCTACCGGTCGCAAACATAACTCAGTCCAATTAATTCAGACAACAAATGAAGCTTGTAGTACGCACCGGCCGTGAAGCCTGCTGGACACGGAAGTCTAATGTAATAGAAGATCCATGCGATGGAGTTCCGGGAAGCGCCAGTGAGCCAGACGACCAAGGATCAAAGTAGCACGAGCATTTTTAGTCAAGAACGACACCTCGAACGCTGGATCGATCACTCGAAACAATAATTCCCGTTGCCACCTACCACGATTCCATTGGGTACTGGAACTGCAATAGAACCCTGAACGGTGAACTTGAGACTCCATGCTGATTCGGAGGTTTTTGACTGCATAGGTTCCCTGGAGCGTCACTGAGCTCCTGGTCAGAATAACCTCTCACATTGTTCGAGGATGAGAGTAAAGTCCTTAGTTAGCGCTCGAATGATCTATTCTCCTCCAACCGGAACAAGAAGACTGTCTAAAACAGCAAGGTGAATCGACATGCTTATTCAAAAAGAAGGGTCTGTAGGGAGAACAGTGATCACAGGGGAATCATGTTGACTCGTCTTACCGATTTTTATAACCACTTGAGCCTCGTCACCATATGACGGCCAGCAAAGCACTGCCCTGACAGCGGAAAGTAAAATTCCGAGCTGTCAGGGTTTACGCTGACCTTTTCTTGATTTGAAAGCTGCCTGTGACTCTGTGGACCGC
>NW_008755187.1:0-1276 GCF_000715545.1 Opisthorchis viverrini | reverse complement strand
ATATGCGTACATCATGTCGTAGTCGAAAGAATCCCATTATGAAAACTGTCCTGCTCTTTGTTGATGGGGTAATAGAGGCATCCATCAAAGTATAACGAAAGAAACTCACGAAATTGGACTGAATTGGTCTTAGTGGAAGGCTGTTCCGGAAAAAAATACTACATAATCTTTCGTACGATCGGTTATAATGATTCCTTTTAAGAACATCCCATTAGTGACACTGGTTTGCGAGCAATAATGGGTACATATTTTCCCGAAAGACCAAAGACGGGTAACATGTCTATGCGAGCAGCTTGAACTTACAGCGTTTTTGACCATTAGCCAGGATACCGAAAATCAACTGAACCGTAAGAACCAGGTTAAATCGGAGCATTTTCAGTGAGGTTTTTGCAGATTTGGTTGTATCACCGTATTTTACGGAGAAACGAATGATACTGCCAGCCAATTGAGTCATCCTATGCTTTTCGGCCAATCATCTTAAAGATATCTTTTATCATGCCGTCCAGTCAAACTTATTTTGATTTCTGTCAGTTGATCACTAGCTAGTGTTTCCTGTTGGAGGACACGATTCAAGTACCCAGTAGACCTGCACTTTGCCGTATTTAAGGAGGGAACCGTGTTCGCTTAACGCGTTTCGAAAACTGTAGGGATTTACATTTGTGTGAGGCCGTCAGTTCCTAGTGATCACGGATCATTCCGTAAGCTAGCAGGGGGTGCTTCAAAGGACTGTAATGGCGTACTCGTATGAATTTCGCGCAGTTGAATGTCTATGCCCTTGACAGTAAAAATCACAATTCACATAAAATCTTGTTTATCAGTTGACAGGAATGTCAGTAGCACCGTCCAGCCAAAATGCCAAGAAATCAAAATCGGTCTTCCGATTTCACGGGCTAAGTGGGATGCACAACGTCCAGGGATTCCACAGAACAACTTACTTTATGCCGAAGATTCATGGATGGATACAGGAAAAACATTTTCAAGGATAATGCTAAATCATCATTTATTCGGTTGCAATTGGTTTAGACTCAAAATCTGCGCTGCCACAAGAACCCCTCTTGTTTTCTTTGAAGTCACCAATTTTCGTCTGAATAACAAGCAAACTTAGGTACTTTTCTTCCCAGTCGGCTACTGATCCTGCGGAGCTTTATCCCGACAGGGTTCTTTTCTTCTGGATTAGGCGGACATTATGAGCTAAGATATACTGAGTTCGCAACAACGTCTCGATTCAGGGCACTGTGATACTCTGACCATACTGAGTATGCCAGTGAAAATGACG
>NW_008755186.1:0-1276 GCF_000715545.1 Opisthorchis viverrini | reverse complement strand
TACACTCACATTTGAAAAGTCGCGAGCAATCACCTCATCCGTGTGCTTTTACCGTAGCAGTCATATTACCACCACGTTAACTGAAAGGCACTGTAAGATTTTATTCACGTTTCTTAACACAAGTGAAGAACATAGAGAAGTTTGGCTTGATAGAGTGCATCGAATAAGATGTTTTAGGTTTTCTTATCCAAGATTAATATTTTCAATAATCAAAGAGCAAGCAAATCAAGGACATCCTCCGCTTCACGTGATTTTCAAGGTACTGGTTTGCTCCAGATTTGGCACACTGACCAACATGAACCCACGAAACAAACTTTTTTGACGCACTAATAACCGTAGCGCACAAGCTACGATCAAAGGAACATCATTCAGTATGGAGTAAGCTATACCTGTCTTCCAGCATAATACCACATTTGTCACAACTGGAAGCGAGAACTCTCGACTTATTGTTCAAGACCTATTCCTGAGGTGTATGTACATTTGCTTGTCAAAGGCTGAATAACGCATTATGGTTGTGGTTGTGCTTAGAAAACCGAATAGTTAGCTCACTCAAATCGCTCAATGCAGACCACTTTCCAAATTATGGAGCTTGAAAAGCATCGGACACAACAAAGCAATGTCCTTATGGCGGCAACAATGTACCAAGACAAAATCGAAACATCGGACCACTTATCACGCAACTTGGTTCACATTTTCCAAATTCCGCAGAAAATAACCAAATATTTCATTGTTGTCACAAGACCGCGTAGTCGACTTCTGTTGAACAACATAGCCACCACATCCACAATGAAGCGGAGTAGCAGACCGGTGTACACACTGGCCAGACAACAACAGGCCATTTGGGATACTTTGTTTTCGCTTGTATTTCACAGAACTAGAATCATGCTTAGCGGTGCGTTTTGCTTAGGGTATGGAGATAGTTTCTGACGTCCGGTGATTTGCAGAAAGCTAACCTACTGACTGAAAATGGATATGACACAGTGGGGACAATAATCGCTATATTGCACACATATAGAGAGTAAGGAGTCTGGTTAAGTATACCCAGACGAACGGGTAGACAAGGTCAGCTACCAGGTTAGCTGTAGTCCTCAGATTTGTACCTGAAACCACTGCAAACATTCCGTTTTAATCCTTGCATGGCCATAATCATCCGCATCGATTTCGGCAGAATTCTTTTTCTCAGCCGGACCACGTTTTGTTCGATCTCATTAGTTCTATCACTGAGTGAAATTGTCTATGGAACACCATAAAAGTTATCACCGCTTTGGCTGAGGTT
>NW_008755185.1:0-1277 GCF_000715545.1 Opisthorchis viverrini | reverse complement strand
GAGAACGGGCAAATAAGTGCCTGCTACGGTTGATATCTTGATTGGTACATGTTCTTCTAATCCTTTTCGAGCGATTCGACGAGCTGACGTTAGATCCCCACACCATCCACATTTTTGTTTCATCCATTCCAGGGAAGCTCGATTGCACAGCACTAAATTTTCAGATCATGCTTACTGCTTTCGCCTTTTAAACTAAAATGACTAGGGATTATCTATCAGCTCAAATCAGGAGAAATTCCGATGTGAAATTTCAGCTTTGGTTTGTCAAGTTGGCTTGAATTCTATCAAGCGAGAATCTTTTCTTTTCACGTCAGTCAGGGACCAGACTGACGTCACATTGTCATTCATACTTACATACCACTTGCATAGTTTTGGCTTAATAACGATCTAAGTCACATGCTGAGCGGAATCACATCATCGACATTCTTGTCCCTTTGAGGCCCCCAAATTAGGCAGGTACTGGGATGATTCAGGTGTGATTCACTTCAGAATTTTGATCGAAGGTATACGGACGGAAAGCGAATAGACTCCAGTGGGAATAATGGAACTGGTGAACGAGATGGGATGATCCCTTGCTTAATCATACTCCATCCGTCCAAAGGATCTCTCTGTTCTTTTTGTCTTTTTTTACTTTCATGGCTGATTTTATCTATAAAAATCCATCCTCTGAAGCGTTTCATGACCTTCGGGTTGCTACCCATCACCGTATGATTTCCTACGTCCAGACACTTTACGACTAATTCATCGATCAGTGGTTTATATTCTTCAGTAAAGATAATGTATTTTACAACTTATAAAAAAACAAAACCCACGTTTCTCAACAGTCACACTATTTATGAGCTACAACACCTAAGTGGATTCAAAACTGTTTGAAGGTTGATTAGCTTAATTTAGAATTATTCACTTGAGAATGAGCTTGGTGTTAACAGGAGACTTACCTGAATCTAAGCAAAGTCTCTTGTTTGTGATATCCTTTAAAGGATTCGGCTGGTTCAGCTGGTATTCGGTTGGCACTTTCAAGTTCGTTTACAAAAAGGTTGCACATCTACGCTTACTTACAATCTTGTATTCGAGTAGGAAATAAGTCTGATGAACTCTTGGCAGTCACGCGCACCTGATATGTTCCAAGAAGGGCCATTCAATGAATTTTTTAGCAATCTTTTAAACGGTTTTGGAGCTCTGAACCTAAGGTGAGAAACCTAAGGAGACGGCCAACTACCTTTGTGATAAGTATGCAGGATTTTGTCGATTTCTACGGCCAATCGATGTATTTTTTG
>NW_008755184.1:0-1277 GCF_000715545.1 Opisthorchis viverrini | reverse complement strand
CTTCCCCCGGGTGGCATGGCAGCTAGGCATGGGGTGTTACAGCTTTTTATGGTTATACCAACATCGGCACAACTAGGAGTACTAATTAAAGAATCACTAATTAAAGAATCAATTCGCAGGTCATCGCGTCTAAACCGGCATCAGAAGCTCAACCGGTGTACTTCGAACTTCCATCCAATTTGCAGGAGTGTAACGAATAGTTATCCACAATTCGTCGATAAACGCACAAGAGTAGCATGCTGACTATCCTACCTGGCGGTGTGGATACTGAAGGCTTAAAAATAGAAGAAAGTCCGACTACTGAACGGGAAGCGGCAGATTCAGACTGTCGTATACAGCCAGTCGTTGTTCTGGGTGTTTGACTGATATGTCTACAGCGTGGATCTAAAGGGGAGCCATTAGTAGGCGGGATTGAAGGGCACCTTACAGAAAAAGTAAAAAAGATGGGGTACCAGAATACACCCTCTCAACTATTCCCCCCATGGTGTGTAGCGAATGAGGCGACTCGGTCCGTGTAACTGGGCGATTGCCGACCTGATATGAAGGTCCCTGTATTTCATGACTCCAAGCGAGCTGTAGCCGTAGGACCCAAACCTAGACAGAAGGATGATACGACAGTCAAACTAAGCTCAAAATCCTGGCAGCAGAGCATTGGTATTGAAGCTCAGATTACCACTGTAGACTTTCTCAAGAACACGTTGCTATGTTCGTTCCGAGTCCCAAACTGAAAGGACAGGAGACCATTTTTTTCAGACACTTATCCATTCATCAAACTCGTGGCAAATGCGCAGTAGAAGTGGCATCATAATCCCTTAAATCTCCAGGGACGTGTATACTCGGCGACATGCGACCCGCTTTGTTCTACGGCGTTGGGACATAATTTCTTCAAGCGGCACAAGTGAGACGTCTTCAGGCCTTCGGTAGCCGACATAGTAGAACAACTAGCTTATGTAGACTGGTATCGGCGAATCCGCAACAAGACAATTAGAAAACGAGTGTTCGGTTGTGCGACGAGGAATTGAATGGCAGAATGTGTCCAGCACTGGAAACTGCGAAGATTGGGTCATGCATTATGTGTGTCAAGTCACCGTTTGCCGAAGTCATCGCTGTTTTTCGTACCCGATTCGGATGCAAACAGAAAGAGTGAAATCGGACTACGAGAAGTCTGGGAACTCATGGTGCGATTCGCCTTCCGGGATGGGGTCCGGTTTCTGGCCGGTGGCCCTATAATATCATCTTCAAAATCACCATCATCATCGACAGCTTGACATCAATGT
>NW_008755183.1:0-1277 GCF_000715545.1 Opisthorchis viverrini | reverse complement strand
TAATACTGTCAGTTGGAAAAGGACCAGATGCGGATCACTGCACACCCTGGGACATAGCTCACGATCAATTCAATCTGATGAGCCCACATGCGTTGTACTACCTTGCTTTTATGGATGTTCTGTCAAGAAAACTCGTCTTAAGAATTCTAGGGATGAACAGTGCAGGTTTTGGATGTAACTACCATGGATATCTCTTTCGATATTGATATTACCCGTTTTCTTCAGTCTAAGCTGCAGGTGACGATTGATGAAGCGTCATGAGCGCCGAATATTAGAAGGCCACTGGTGAATATCCCGTGCAAAAATGTGAAGCAGCTCAAATTACTGTAAAGAAACTTTGAGCAAGATCACAGTCATGGACTCCATCAAACATCTGGCAAATAGAGCAACACGACTGCAGCTGGTGGAAGCAAAAGCGATGATTGAAGGCAACCAGTGGACAGTGTTCGTGGAAGGACGCTTGCAGCGCTCACACAAGATATGAACCTCTTGTGGCCGTCGTTTGAAACTCCTTGGTCAATTTTCAAGGCCAACGCGGTAACTTCGACTGTGTATAAGGAACCCATAACTTTCACACGTGGTATAAATTAGCTTCCAGATATAAACCAGAATGAGAACAATGACACATGATCTTACTTTAACAAAATTAATTGATTGAGGAATCCTAGAATTCACCTTATATATGAAACCAAACAGAGGAAATAGTGAACAAAAGTGTCCATTCTTGAACGTTCATCAACCACAGGGCCGGATATGCAGTTATAAGTCCATTCTTGAACGTTCATCAACCACAGGCCCGGATTTGCAGTTCAGAAACCTTGCGTTATACCTCCCTTATGAACCGAACCCAACTCAGTCTAAATACATTTGCAATTACATATGCTGAATTTTCACCGACAGTTGAAAGTGTTGATATGCAATGGAAATCACCACGATAGTTAATTTTACAGGAGTTTCGGTGCCTCAAAGTCAGTCCGGGAAGTGCGCTACGTATGGACAGTGAAGTTCACGGGTATGACCACAATGTTGACTCTGTTGATATTGATATTATCCGCCACACAACGTGCACCCGAAATTCACGGTCGCGCAATTTAGACGAAGCATGTCTACCACGCGGCGCTACACGGCCGAGATCATCCTAAATCCCAGGTATCATTCGCATGCGGCTGAAAAGTAGAGGCTGAATATTTGGGCGACGGAATGTGATTTGAACGTGAAAGTCCTCTCTCTTCGTCCCTCGACGAATTCGTTTGATTAAATAACGTTCTACAAAAGCA
>NW_008755182.1:0-1278 GCF_000715545.1 Opisthorchis viverrini | reverse complement strand
AAGTCACAAAACTGAGCTCATTTGTTAATGTACATTCACATAACGAGTTCACGCTTGATGACAATATAAGTGCTTCAACACCCCAGAGGACCGACTGCCAGAACAGGATGTTGCCTTCGTAGGATTACTGACGTGGAGTTATTGAGGCTTGGTTGTGGATAGATCAAGTATGGATCATGCCAACCACCGAGTTCACAGAAAGTGAAATTCCGTCCAGAGTGAGCATGAGTGTCTTACTAGTGAGACAGCTGAGATCATTAGCATGAATAAACAAAGAGTACCACGGTTTCAGAGTGACAAAATAAAGTCACTATATATTTTCTCAAGAAAAAATACGCTGGTTGCGCCCCATCATATAGGTATATTGTCCAAGGATTTGCCAACCTCACATTCTGCTTAAACACAGGCCTTATCAGACGCCTTTAAGAAATCATGATATGCGTATCGATATAGGTAGCATTACTAAGGAGATTCGTCCAGTAATTCGTAGCTTTTGGTCACTTGGGTACCTGTAAAAGATCCCTCCTAAGTCTGTGTTGGTTGTCGCCTAGGACTTGAGCTAACGTCACATCCGGTGACTAACAACGAGGCTCTCCATTACTGTTTCAGCCACCGGTGTTCCTACTTAATCCCGCTCTTGGACCGGGGTAAAATGTGGCAACACTTCCAGTCTTTCGGAAATGCAAGCAAGTTGATATACAGATTTGGTAAGCGTTTGGTTGACCTGGCCGCTTGCTGGAAAAACTGGTGTCTGAATCACATCTGCAGTTTGGGCCCAACATTGTCTTCGACAAAGTTTGTCGGATAAAGACCGGTGGTCGGAGTCAGTGACTGGAGGGGAGGCACACTCAACTACTGAGCAGCTTCCATTGCGGCAGTGTTTGTTATGCTGGTTACAATTGGAGTTTGGATGTGTGAATTCATGTAGGTTAGGTTCTTCGAGTACTCAGTGTTTAGCTTACCGATCAGCGATATCGGGGACTAGAAATCGATCTAGAAGTTGGCAGTTTCTCATCACCGCACTGACCTCGTGTGGCGATTCTGAAATTCTCCCTACGCCCTTCATCCATGGATACGAACTTCCTGGCCTAAGGAAACGGGCGAACATAATTGCTACATGAGCTACTGTTTTTCCTGCTTTCGGCCAAATTAAAAAAAACACCAAGACCTCAGATATACTGGGGAATGATCATCCATATTCCAGAAAATTTTCTTTATGAAGTCGACGTACTTTGGATAATGTACTCTACAGTAATGAGGCTGTCTTGTGAAACATGG
>NW_008755181.1:0-1278 GCF_000715545.1 Opisthorchis viverrini | reverse complement strand
TTACTCTTCCCTGTAATAGAGGGGGCGTGTGACAGAGGACTGTCCACACGAAAGTGCAGCAAAGCCATAAAACAAGGAAAATCCTAGACAAAAATTCCAATGAGCCTCCCGAAGATCTGCACGCGCGCGCCTTAGTCGGGACATATCTACCAACTCACAGACCGTCGACTGAATGTAGCAGTCGAATTTTGGAATTCGCAATATTCATTCTCGAGATTGGGCAACAACAGAACAAGTTATTTACTCCAGTTAGATGGTATCTCGTCGATTTAAAACAAGTTCCTTCAATTAGATGAAAACAGGGTCCCATTGCACAAGTGGATACGTGTCGTTCGACAGAAAGTGAATAGATGACTAACGTGAAGCAACTTAGTAAATTGAGCGATCAATTCGACACCGGGATTATTCCTACCGGGACAAGATCCCCAAGATGGTTGTTCGTGCCGGAAAACGTATCGGAAATAAAAACCAAACGAACTGAAACAAGTTTCACTTTCACGCACGATTTCTTTAATGAAATATGTTCGGCAGATCTTAATGCTCTTAAGACTGCTCAAACATGTTCGGCATTTCAAAGTAGTGTAGTGTCCAATTCTCCCTAAATGTTCTCTAACTGAATGACAAAATATACGCAACCGATGAAATCCGCAAGCTTTACGGAACTAACCGCTGCGCTTGTGTACCGAAATTTGTTTAACGGTATCATAAACGCCGGCACCATTTATCTCCCGTTTGCAAGTGAGTGTAGTTCAGAATCGTATTCCTTCCCGTAGTAACTACAACACAAGACGCTGTCACGGAAGTGGCATTGATCAATGAGTAGATGGACCAAATGTCTTTACGCGCGAATTTGATGTACTGCGCAAAATCAACTTCAAACTACACTGCCCCACCAGATAGAAGAGCGGACAGTTTGGTAGCAATCAAACAGAAATCGGATGCTGAAAGCATTCAGTCTTTCTCATTAGCGCATCGTATGATTGTTCCGCCCATTAAGCACGTTTCGAAGGCAAGTATAATTGGATTAATCTACCTGAGGGTGCAGACGAGTGGCTGTCTCTTTCTGCTGCCCTGTCGTTCCACACGAGAATAACTCCCGAGATGCACTTTGCGTCATATCGCCGTAGTCTCCGAGTGGAACACCACAAACACTGAGAACAGATAAAATTGATGTCCAAAGACTTCTCCTCGTAAAGAGACCCATGTCCATTGCGCAATTCGTTTTCGTGATGGTCGGGTTGGCAAAATTGCAGGAGACACCCGGGTTTGAACCGGGGA
>NW_008755180.1:0-1278 GCF_000715545.1 Opisthorchis viverrini | reverse complement strand
GTAGTGTGCAACGAAAAACATTTCGTACAAACGCTGAGTCTGCCTTAGTCGTGTGGCACGAGTCAACCGGCCCAATCACTCCTCCGCCGCAGTACGTCTAACTAGGTGCGACATGGTGTGGAGGAGGCGCAGAAAACCGGCCGTTCGTGTCTCCCCGTTTCGCATCTCACTAATCGATCTTCGCAGCGTATTTCCTGTTTCGCTCTCGTTTTAGCGATTCAATATGTACCGACGTGATGAGGAGATAACGAAAATTTTAATGTTCCTCACGGGGTAATTTCTAGCGACTTCAGCGACCCACATCTGCCGTATTTTTCCATCCAACCTCTCATTCTCTCCTGTGTAGTCCAAAGAAAAATGAATAAACGCCGGAGTTTTATTGTTGATCGCACCCTGGGCGTGCTTGTTGACGTTTCATAATCGAGAAACTGCCCCCGTTTCAGCGTCTTACTATCGGAGAAGCACTCAACAATAGGTTCCAAAAGAACACGCGACTAGGAAAATTACNACACGCGACTAGGAAAATTACAAAGAGCGTCGCGCACCTTTGATCTTGACTCCGGGCAACTGGTCTTTCAGGTTTTCCTAACGTCTTCTCAATTAAGGTTCTGGTGTGGTTTGAGGGTCTCATTAGGTTTTGGGCATTGCGGAATACGTTTGTAGGAATCCGGTCTTCCTTGCGCCATATTTCTTGACTGTTCATTCCCTCTGGATGTAAGTGAGTGAAGTGGGTTAAATTTATGGAAGCTAGGCAGGTTTTATTCTCTGGACCTCTTCAGCATACACGGAGGACATTTTCGAGCTCGGCGTTCTAGGTTTGCTCCGCTGTAGGTGAATAGGCCACCAGCAGAAGTACGACGGGTAAGAACGCGGAACTAGATTCGGAATTGTCGTTGCAATGATCACGATTTACACGAAGTCGCGCGAAATCACCTTATTCCTGAAAGCTGCGTCAATGATCCCCGTGACCAAACTTTTCACTAAATGTACTTAAGAAGCAAGCCGCTACTTGAAGTCATTTTGCAGACTAAATGTGGTGCTGTCTACTGTCTAATGCAAACGGGCGCTCAACGAAATGATCCACATTTGTCCTAGAAAAGACCAAAAAACACCGACGTGCACGCATTGCTGGAATAAGTTTGTGCAAATGATCAGTCATTGAACAAGCTGATAAAAATGTTTGATCCTACCCCGATTAGCATAATCTTTGTGCTGCAGAACTATTATATTTGCGGTGGATATTTTTTTCACATTATTGACATACATTAATAAGGCAAA
>NW_008755179.1:0-1279 GCF_000715545.1 Opisthorchis viverrini | reverse complement strand
CATTCGGACAGAACAGACGAATTTATCACCTAGTGAACTGGATGGGTTCAAAGTGCCTCCCCAAAAGCCCAACGGAGTAGAAACACTGAGAACTGGTAAAATTCTGGGAGAGAAACGTGCGGTGGACCAGATTGAAATGTCAAACCAAGCAAAATCACAGACTGACTCATCTTGTCAGGCTGCTCCACCTACAGCTGACCAATTAGCATACCCCGCCTCAAATATTTTTACTTCGTCCACCGGCATAGTGTCTTCTTCGATGCATTCCGTGTCACCAGATCACACCACAAACTCTCCACAAGCGCTACCATCTATAAACAACCCATCTTCTCAATTGACCGATGTTTATTTGGCTTTTCTTTGCCTACCTACTGCGTGCGCTTTAATTTTTGAACAGTTCATGGGGGAATCGGCCTACAACACCATACAGTTTGAACCCATTCTACTGACTCCGCTCTTCAATGTTCCTACACTATCAGGTCAGTTGCAATTGTTGATGGCTTATCCATTTGATATTCAGCCCGTTCACTCGGGATTCCCATTTGATTTACTATACGAAGTTGTTCCAGTTGAAACGACTTACGGTACCACATGGAGACAGGAAACATTTGGACCTCAGACTATCGGAAAAAGTATGCCAGGTGACTTTATCCATCATGATCCTTCCGAGCAAATAAGCTTGGTGCCTGAGAAAGTTGCTACAGCTAACGAAGTGGGGGTGGATGGTTCTGTGGAAGATCCTAAAAGAGATAAAGCAATGGAGGATGAGATTAGTTCACAGGTCAAAAAGACTTCCTGTGCAACAGCCTGCCATCCACAGTGCTCGCTGTCTTCCTGTCCATTAACGCCACATCACGAGAGGTTTATCGGGAGTTTGAATAACCTTCCGGACAGTCGTGCTATAGACGAGACAAGCTCTGTCTTCGAGGCAGTAAAAGAAACATCCTTGGTGTCACACTCAAAATCAAGATCAGTAGTCCAAGCAACTCATGAACGAATCCCAACCTCCGTCTTTGCAATGAAGCCAGGGGCGACCAAAAACCAGCAAGACCTGTTGTCATTGGCAGCGGTTGACCGTTTCCATTCGGATATTTCAACGGCTGCTGGCGTAATTCGAGAAGTTCACTCTAACATGGGTACTGATCAAAACTGTGGGAGAAACCTGCACATTGATTCGGCAGCCACTGGCGGTAGGTTGTCAGTTGCTCCGTGCGGCTTCAGTGTTGATTTCAAGAAACCTTTAGCCTCCACCGCCTCCTGCTTACTTACGCCCAATGCA
>NW_008755178.1:0-1279 GCF_000715545.1 Opisthorchis viverrini | reverse complement strand
GTCATTCGGTGTTCAACACCGTCAACAATAAATCAGGCACCGGTACAGCTTCTCGTGTCACCTCGTACACCGATACAATAAAGCTAAACTTGTGAGAGCTTGCCGGACCTCTACCGAAAAACCTAACACAGAATTGGAAGAAGCAAATTGCCTGAATGGTATGAGTGAACGAACTGAACAGTTTTCAAAACTTAGTTTTTCTACACCCACCCAAGTGCAATCGATTCTGCTATGTGAATAGTTGGGGCATACAAAACGATATCACTCTAGGCATGGGTCCCCGTAGAATCAAACAATTCTACTGATAGGTAGGCGCACACAACCGTTCGGCTGAAAACTAGAGGAAGAACTAAAACCACACTCGATGTTTGATTCCACGCCAGCTGCTAGCCGACCGGTCTTGTTGTGTCGTTCGAAAGAAGGCTCACATGTGGCTCCTTTTTTCGCATAAAACAGGGTCAACTGAGATTGGACAGTCATTGCTGCTTCTCTTAACTGGGAATCTTGACGGACTGGTGGAAAAACTGTCCATAAAAATTGCTCTCTTCCGTATGTCAGTCGAAGGTCATTTCTGCTTGTAGGTGATCACTAACGGTGGGCTTGTATACGATCGGAAAGCTGTTGGGTAGAACGGGTAGCCACATCGGGAGTTCCTGTTGCAATGGATTTAAAATCTACGAAGTAGAATTCCTGACCCTGCTGGCAGTACGGTTGGCTGATGAAGGACGTTTGTGAGCAGCCACTTTTCCATTCATCTGTCAGATCGCACCTTTAAGAGGCGAACAAATAAATCATAACGTTAGTTTTCTCCATCCGACCAAGCCAGAATTATCTATGAATTCGAACTCCCAAGAATCAAATCAGGACTGCTATATTGAGACAGTTGGATAGTCAGAATTTATGTTGTTGAGACAAATGGATCTATTACAAAGCTTGACTTTGAAGGACGAACGAGACAGGTCCTCCATAAGAGCTGATGCTATGATTTATTGGCTTAGAAAGTGTTATAGTGTTCTAATTCTGAGATACTTCGAAGAGGTGTGGTAGGATATCATTCTCCGTAGCCAGTACCCGTTCTGGGATGTCACGATATCCAGATGACGATTTCCAAGTTTTATCAAATTCTCAGACTATGCATTATCCACACGCCTGCCACCACTAACCCCAGGTTTCGGGCAAAAAAACCCGTTCTGATACTCAACGGTATCACGTAGGAATGGCAAACAACACGAGGTGAACATACCAAACATTTCCCCACTTGGTGGAAACATATAGAGTT
>NW_008755177.1:0-1279 GCF_000715545.1 Opisthorchis viverrini | reverse complement strand
TAAGATCCACACAGTGAAAAAGATGTCGGTTAAATGAAGAGCCTCTGCTAGAAAGATTCCACTGTTAACTATTCAGTTCCCACTGATTTGCTCTTGAATGCTGGTAAAGGTGTCCGCTTAACTCTTGGGTGAAAGCAGCTTTCCGACACGTCCATATTCAATGCTCGGTGGTTCCTGTAATGGAAATGTTTCTTATTTTTGTTCGGCACCGGTCAATTCCTACTCATCCAATTGTGTACTTACTTCTACGATTGCTCTGCTATATATAAGTCAGGCATGTGCGAAATTGCTATCCGTGTAGTGTATGGTGGAAGTTGACCTTGAGGGATAATTGTGAGATCACAACACACAGTTGAATTGGTCTTTCTAGATGAAATTAAGTGATAACATTGGATTTTTTATATGGTAGTCCTCGTTCCAGAGAAACACCAGTCGTACGGTTGCTAAAGACCCTTTGGCAGCTCACAATCTGTCTAGTCCTTTTTCAGGCTCATCAGATGGCACTATTAATTCATTCACTGAGTCAGCAGTCCTGTTGGTACCCATGTGAGTTAGTCTTACGTCTTTTTGCACGTGATTTACACTTTTGGGATCAAGTAGTTTTGTAGTTCAAGAAAACAAACGAATCCAGCAGTTCCGGCGGCCGAGTTGTACATATAATAATGCTGTAAGGGAGGAGACAAGTGTAATGTTAGTGTGCACGACTTCTGGACAACTGCATTAAGCACCATTTCATCGACATAAAATTGATTTGTAAACCGAAAACAAAAATTTCAAGCGACAACAAGAAGAAGATCCTTGATAAGTGCCAGTAAGTAATGGTTTTTCACAGGAAGACCTCGAAGCACACGAAAAATTCTTAGCAGAGTCTCTTTCATTTTTTTGGGAGGATGTTATATACCGGGAGATACTGCACTCATTGGTCTAAAATCCCTGCTTTTATCAAAGGAAGGCACCTATATAGATGAACATCTGGAAAACTTCACTTTTAATCAACAAGCACTTTGTAACACCCAGACGGTTTTAGGTGATTCAGTTGCATCAGTTAATCAGATGAAGTTGTCGTTACATCCAGTAATCCCTGCCTATTCCGATTCTTTACCCCATCCATTTCCAGAAGTAGCGGGAGTTTCAAAGTGGCATGATCCGAATGCAATATTTCTTAGTAGATGAACAAAACGGTTGGAAAAAGTCAACAATATCTTTATTGGTTTTTGTACCAGAAACATCTTTCTGAGTAAATGTTGTTATATCACCTCTCACCTACTGCCGAATAACA